>NC_135855.1:23995466-24285466 GCF_031162955.1 Sander vitreus
TAATGTCAGACTACAACCAATTGATAGATGCTCAGACAGGCAAGGTGTGGTTGTGGGTAAACGCAATCCAGCAACTTGAGAGTCATGACTCCAGCTCAAAGAACTGCATTTAGCAGACAGGCAGTAAATCTGATATCAACCCCACCCTGGTTTTGGGCTGGCTGATTCTGTCCTGCTGATTACTTCTCTGGAAAACAAACAAACACACACACACACGCACACACGCACACACGCACACACGCACACACACACACACACACACACACACACACACACACACACACACACACACACACACACACACACACACACACACACACACACAAGGAGATTCTTTTGAACTGCTGAAGGAAATTTAAGCAAATGTATTTGAAACCAACTTGCAAATTAGCATAGATATGGGGAAGTCCTCCACCCACAGCATGTCATTCTGTCAGTAGTGACGGAGAAGAAGCTGGTTGGAGGGAACAAAAGGTTGCAGGTGAAATTGAGGAAAAGTCAAACCCACTAGATAAAGAATTTTTTTTAGTTTTTCTTTTATAACTTCCATCATTTCATTCCTGCCTTTTTATATTCCCAGTGAATTCTGATTTGGCAAGATTTGTCTGCTTATCACTGCTGAGTACGGGTGAAATGTGGTGCACACTTACAAACTTGTTTGTAATTATTAAATTAACACATGTTCCTACCATCCCACATGCACCTTAATGCACAGTGACAGCGGGGTTTTCAGGTGTCCCCTCCTCACATCTACATTAAGTAAACGGTCGCAGACAGAAGAAAAAGACACACTGTGCACACTGTTATTTTGATATCCTAGTGAAATGAACTGAAAACAATAGCTGAAAAATGCATTCATTAACATAAAGACCTATTCTCTACACCGCTGCTTTAAAACCTATTCAGGTCTTTAAGATGGTTGAAATGCACCCTAACTTTAGACTATTTTAAAGTGCCAATATTATGCTTTTTGGCTTTTCCCCTTTCCTTTATTGTGTTATATATCTTTTTGTGCACGTTATAGGTTTAAAAAGTGAAAAAGACCATTGTCCACCCCAAAGGGACTTACCATCTTCCAGAGAAACACTGTTCACAAACTGCTCCAAACTGCTCTGTTGTAGTCCAGCCTTTCCTTCCGTGACAAACGTGCGTCACTTTGTAACACACGTTATAATGCTTGCCTAGCTGCTAGCGTGGCATGCCCTCATACTCTGCAACTGACTAGCTAGCAGTGCTTACCTAGGTACTGCGCATGTACGACTCCCAACAAAGAAGAAACAGAAGTGAGATGTCTCACTCTGTAGCTAAAACAGAGAGCTCAACACACAGGGTGAAAAGAGGAGCTGCAGCAATGTGCAGTACAACAAAAATATGGTGTTTTTTGAAAATCAAACCACATAATTCTTACAATTATGAACCTGAAAATGAGCATAAAATGAGCACTTTAAGATATTTAGTTGACTTTTCAGATGCCAGTAAACTTGTAAAAATGAATCACTGTATGGGCAGTGTGAGCTGTACTTTAATAGTCTCTCACAGAATAAAACTACATTTTAAGATTTGACTCAAGTCTGTCTGCCATTAGTAATATCTCAAACTGTGAAATCTTGTTTTTTAGAAGTCTCTGTGGTTTTTGGTATCGGTAAAAAAAGAGAGGAATGATGGTCCTCACTTCTAACTCTTGGCTTTTCTTTTCTTTTCTTACTTCTGTCCAAATTGCAAGGGCCTTTTGATTAGCAGTTGAATGAGACGGCATTCACTGTAGGGACAAAGAGGGCTTTCTCTGATGGAATTGAAAACACATTGTGAGAGGTTGTGTCCAGTCAGTTCAGTAACCAGCACAGGACTGTTCTCTTGACTGTATGACCGACAATAGTTGCAAGACATTCAGGCTGATGTTCTGCACTACTATTATTGGGATCCTAAGTTTTGCAAATACAAGCTGCTCAGAAGCAAGTGACCCATTGGTTTACAACATTTAAATTGAAACTGGTTTTTCAAGGCCAATACCGATTATTAGTAGTTAATGAAACTGATAACCGATATTTGGAACAACATGTTTGTGTTGGAATTTTACAAACTCCAACACAAACATGTTTAAATACTTTAAGCAATTATTTAATAAATTAGAAACTTTCAACATAATACACAGTAAAAGAGGTGAAGCTGTAGTGGAGCCAAAGTAGCGCACTTCTTAATTAATTAACGTTATCGGTCAAATAAAACGCTGATACATATCTGTAAACTGCCATAAAACTATCCCTCATTAAAACCAACATCATAATTTTTTTTGTATAACAGTCCCTTAAAATGATATAAAAACACTTGCACACTATCAGCATTGTTCATCATTGTTCAAGTAATTTGGAGTTTTGGCTGCTGACGCTCAATAAGCTTAATACTGCATGGCACATTAAATAAACATGATCTATTCCTCGTCATTAGTTTGTATCTTCATACCTCCTTTATCTGAAATAACCTTTTTAAAGATGTAGGGAAACTTTGAATCATACTGTCTTTGACGTGGGATTGCCTTATGGGTGTGGCCAGTGATGAACTGTGTTGTGGTTACCAGCAGAGGTGGTGATTGTATATTGTAAATCCCACCTTGTTTTTGTGATCCAGTAAAGACGGCTGCTGAAGCCAGATGGCCATGCTCTAGTGGGACACATATTCATTTGTTGTTGCTGAAATGTGTATTTTTATATGAAAAAAGAAAAAGCAGTGACTTTGTACACTGTGTGCAGTCTGGGTAGGAACGCAGTGGAGATTGTAATTGTGTGAAAATACTGTGAGAATTCCCCCGAGTAGTCTATTAATGTAACACGGCAGCGTTGTTTGACATTTGTTGATCTGAACTGGTTGAACCAAAAGACTGGAAATTCTATTCGTATTGTAGGACACAGAGTTAGTTTGAAGCCCCATCCCCTTTGCCCTTCAAAATTCAATGCAGTGTGAGTACTAGCTTGGAGACAACTTTGTTACACAGCAGTTGTAAATTGGAAAAAGGCTGGATTGAACAGAGAAGCAATGTTTTCAGTTAGTAGAGGCAGATCATGCAGATCAATACCTTTTTCTGCTCAGAGAGGAAGAAGAGTGGAAGATAACATCCGTATTTGGATTTGTAGAGAGAAAAGTGATATTGCTCAAGCTTTTTATTCAATGCAGCTACTCTTACACCTTGACTCACTCTGATTCACCTTCTCCAGTCCACCACACATGGTTCTAAAGAGGCCCATGATGCAGTGTAAGCCCTTCACAACCATTCCTTTATCTCCTCCCTATCCACCAGATTATCCTCATAAGTATGGCTCAGAGGGCGGCTGCGCTGACCACTCGGTGCTTGAGAGGATGAGGAAGTACCAGGCATCTGTAGTAGAGGAGCCGCTCAAAGTAAGTGCCTGCATCACAACAAAGCACCCTCCCCCCTCCTTTCAGCTCTTAATTAAGCACACAGGTGGACATGGCTCATGGGATTAAAACGATCTTACCTCATATGGAGCCTACCTTACACTAACAGTAAGAGCATGTGTATATATTTAGTACCAGTGTACACGGCTTCAATCTAACACCTGATTATTTGCAATGTTGACGTCAGGCTCAACTTTTTAAATACGGCAATGTGTCCCGACTCCATCTCCCTTCCGTTTGATCCTGATGGTTGGTTTTTTTGTACAGGGGGTGAACAGTGTGTCGGAGGAGGAGGAGGAGGAGGAGAGCTCCCAAGGTCCTGTTATTCTGAGGAGAAAGAGGGCAGCGGCGAAAGAGAAAAACACTTGCCAGCTCTTCATCCAGACTGACCACCTCTTCTTCAAATACTACGGCACAAGAGAGGCTGTCATTGCCCAGGTAAGCACACAGTGTATACACACTTAAGTCTGGAAGCCTCATGCTGGCACCCAGGGTGCAAAATTATCTTTATTGTTCACCAGCCAAATGGCTAGTGAATGTTCACATTTTTCAAGGCACTCAGTAGATTATCATAGTTTTTTTGGCTGGTGAGTGAAGCAGATCTACCAGCCACTTGCATATTTTACCAGCATTTGGCTGGTAAATGGTGCTAATTTTGTACCCTGCTGGTTTCAAATCCAAGAATTACCTAAAGATCAGAGTCACCCTTTTTGTCAGAAATGGCAGCCTCTGGAAATGTGACAAAGCTAAGTTTCATACACATAAATGCATGATATGTTGCTTTTTAAACTGCTGCATAGTCCTTACTCCACTTTCACTTCACCTTCACTTTCTTTGCAGATCTCCAGCCATGTAAAGGCTATTGACTCAATTTACCAGGCCACAGACTTCCTGGGCATCCGAAACATTAGCTTCATGGTAAAAAGGATCAGGGTGAGTTGAATGTCAGTGCTGCAGAATCAGTTTATACAACGGCTGACCGGAAAGGAATCAAGCTGCTAATATGAGTGAAGAAGTCCGTCTACCGGTCTTCTTAGCAGCGAACATTGTGCTGTGGACTGTACTGTGTGAATATATTTGTCATGTTAAAGACTTTATAGTTTCTATCCACTTTATCTGTTAATCTGTCAGTGTAAGGGTGTCTTGTGTTCAACTCTCCTTTATTCAGATAAATACTACCAACGATGAAAAAGACAAAACCAATCCGTTTCGCTTTGCCAACATTGGAGTGGAGAAGTTTTTGGAGCTTAACTCTGAGCAGAACCACGATGACTACTGCCTAGCCTATGTCTTCTCTGACAGGGACTTTGATGATGGGGTTCTTGGCTTGGCTTGGGTTGGGGCTCCTTCAGGTTGGTACACACACACACACACATATGCATACGCACACACACACACACACACACACACACACACACACACACACACACACACACACACACACACACACACACACACACACACACACACACACACACACTTACACTTTTGAGAGTGAAGTAGGGCCTTTATTAGGAAAGGAAAAATCATGAACACACTAATCTTCTGCATCATCCAAGGTATCAACCTAAATATAACCTTTACCTTTCACAAAAAGGCTTCCAAAGCGATTGGTATAGCAACACAAACATTCTGGTCAGTCTGGTCATGGAAGAAAGAAGATGTGACTAAATTGTCACACTGATTAGAACGTATTTTTGTTTTAGTCATTAATAACCTGATATGTTAAAAAAATATGTTGAGACTTGGGTGCAGTGGTAAAAGGGGAGCTTTAATGACCTCTGAACAAAATACAGCTTGGACTGGCCAGTAATGGTGGGTTCTCCTTCCTATTCCTTTTGAATAAGTTCAGACACCACCATCTCAACATGAAGAGCAATACAGCAACAAACGCAGAAAATCAATACGGGCAAATTGGCAATGCTGTAAGCTGAAAGAATCGATTGAGGACAAGAGATGGAGAAGAGAATGGGCTGCAGTGAGCGGTGGGGTGATTATTTGAACAAAGAGAGGCTAGAACGAGCGGCCATCAGGGATACTGAGCTACACAAGACCACACACACACACACACACACACACACACACACACACACACACACACACACACACACAGAGTGAACAAACGTATAATGTGCAGCCATACTACATACTGCACTTGCACATAATGGATACATTGTTTATTGCTTTGTTTCTAAAAGCTGAAGTTGCCTCCTTATGACTGGGTTTATGGATTATGGGGAAAAACATTATCACTACAGGCATGATTATTTTTTTAAAGTGGTTTCCAGTGTTTTTTCAAGTTGATATTGTTTTTCGCCATTTCCATAATTCAATTTACAGAAAAAAGCAGGAAATTCATCACATTTAAATTCATAGTTTTGCGGTTTTTAAAGGGGCTGTTCTCAACATTCAGAACATTAATATAGCCGTAAACAAATTATGCTATGTAAAGATAAAGTGGAGTAATGGCGTCCTGAGCAGAGAATGAAGTCACACTCCCTCTGTGTCTGTTGTAATCCAAGCTTATCTGTTCTTTGTTTTGATAGCCGGTCCAGTTGCGTGTGCATGTTAGTGCATGTGGCCGTGAAAAAACATACGTATTTCACATATTGGGGAACGGTTTGTGGGAGCCGTTTTTCAGTATTTTGAAATACAGCCCCTTTAAAACAACATTATTATTTTTTACAATATGTATCTTTATTTCCTTCATTACATATATTCATATATATAGTAGGTACAGTAAGTTGTTTGTACATGTTGAACCAAGACTCAATGAGGCAATGCATTGGGGCAGTTATAACAGGCATGTCAGGTTATACATTTTCAAATCACTTGGGTTACGTTTCACTTTTTTGTTTACCTTTTGGTAGTTTATACATGACCATACATACTTGTAGGTGTATAACCTGTACATCAATGAATATGTTTTACTTGTTAAAACATAAGTGGGGCTCATAATACTCAGTGATAAAGTTGTGTCTAATTCTTTCAGAATCTTTACATGGAATATGTTGATGTAACTAATAAGAACGATGGGGGGAAAAAAATTAGGAAATTAAGGAGTTTTGGAGTGACCATTTTAACTCTATTTTCTCTGTTGCATATTATTCTTCTGCTGGTGCAGTTGGTCTGTGTTTGGCATATGCTATGATATTTTAATGGTTACTGTTCCTCATTATTGAAGTTGATGTTTTTGTGACCAATTAATCTTCAGTTCAGGCACCAGGTTTTTGGCTACTTTATAACTTTGGCTCACATTTTCTAAAAGAGAAAGATTATTTTAGTAAGACGTAACGTGCGTGCATGTGTTACCTGCTAGGGTAGCTGGCTGCAGGATTCAAAGGATCACTTCACGTAACTCTTAACACCGTGCCCCACAGGAACAAACATGCTTTGGGTTTAAGCCAATTGAACCTATTTGATGATTGTTAACTTCATTCTGCGACTGTAAAATAACCCAATGTTAAAATACAAATAATAGTCTCTGTGAAATGTTGTCTAGTATTTAAATTGTATATCAATCCATTCTGCTCATATATATTATTTATTCACCTGCCACAGGAAGCTCTGGGGGCATCTGTGAGAAGAGTAAACTGTACTCTGACGGAAAGAGGAAGTCTCTGAACACTGGTATCATCACTGTGCAGAACTACGCCTCCCACGTCCCTCCCAAGGTGTCACACATTACCTTCGCTCATGAGGTTGGGCACAACTTTGGCTCTCCAGTAAGTACTGTGATTTAAAACAATGGCTTTTTTGCCAGTACACTTCTTTCTCTTGTCAAGCTCTCCAATCTATTATATGAATCTGTCTCTCAAGTCTCTCTGCCCTTTACTTGCCTACTGTTTTACAGCATGACTCTGGGATTGAATGTACCCCTGGAGAGTCTAAGTTGCAGGATAAAAAGGAGCAGGGAAACTACATCATGTATGCCAGAGCCACATCAGGGGATAAACTCAACAATAACAAGTTCTCAATCTGCAGCATCCGCAATATAAGCGCTGTTCTGACAAAGAAGAGAGATGACTGTTTTGTTGGTAAATTCTCTCTTATGAACATATCTGTTCCTGTCTGTGTGTGTGAGAGAGATTGTGTCTTCATGCTGTTGTGTCTGTGTGTACAGAGTCTGGCCAGCCTATCTGTGGTAATGGACTAGTGGAAACTGGAGAAGAGTGTGACTGTGGCTACAGTGATCAGTGTAAAGACATCTGCTGCTATAATGCCAATGAAGGGGAGGGCCTAAAGTGCAAACTCAAACCTGGAAAAATCTGCAGGTCAGATGTGATTAGCATGCCTTTCTTCAGTCCTGTAATTTGTGAAATAATTATTTAGCACACATATTGCTGTTAATAGCATAGTATTTGTTTGACTTGTGATTACATATTTGTAATTCTTATTCCGCAGTCCCAGCCAAGGCCCATGTTGCACACCAGAGTGTACTTTCAAGGGTGCGAATGAGAGTCCGTGCAGACTGGAGTCTGAGTGCGCCCAAGAGGGCAAGTGCAATGGAGCTACTGCTCTGTGTCCTGCCTCAGAACCAAAGGCAAACTTCACCTCTTGCCATTCTGAAACACAAGTCTGCCTTAATGGGGTATGTTAGTATTAGTTGCCCTCTTGCTGTTTCATGTCTGGTATGTGCTGTTTGTGAGCTTGTGTTTGTATAAAAGGTTTTGAAAAGTTTTTTTTTTTTACTTGTTTGGACCAGGTATGCTCTGGTTCCATTTGTGAGAAGTATGGTATGGAGGTATGCACCTGTGCCAGCCAAGAGGGCAAGGATGAGGCAGCTGAGCTGTGCCACGTGTGCTGCATGGAGAAAAGTGAGTGACTGGCTGCAAAACACACAATCTCAGTAGTAATATTGAGCTAGAATGATGTGATGACATCAATGACTGTTAGTTTAACTTTTTTTTCTTAGTTGTCAGGACTGAGTTATTGTCAGTATCTCAAAGGTCACTCCCTCTCCTTCTGCCCTCAGTGAAGCCCAACACCTGCAGCAGCACAGGCTCAGAGAAATGGGCCCAATTCTTCAACAAGAAGACCACAACACTGCAGCCTGGCTCACCCTGCAATGACTTTAAGGGCTACTGCGATGTGTTCATGAGGTGTCGTCTGGTGGATGCTGACGGGCCTCTGGCAAGGCTTAAGAAAGCCATCTTTAATGCAGAACTCTATGAGAATATTGCAGAGTGGATAGTGGTGAGTGTCTTAGTACAAAGCAAAGATCCATCAACACAATGGCACACATACATATAGAAACTATTTCTGCGACATTTCTCGCCTGTATTTAGATACCCTTTAATATATCCTCTGTTACCCAGGCTCACTGGTGGGCAGTGCTGTTGATGGGCATCGCTCTTATTATGCTAATGGCTGGCTTCATCAAGATTTGCAGCGTCCACACCCCCAGCAGCAACCCCAAACTGCCCCCACCAAAGCCACTGCCAGGTACAGTACATCATATGTGTCTATCTTGACATGTATATTCACATGCACCCACTTTAGATGGATAATTTAGTGCAGATTTAGAAGATAGATGTTACATGCTGATAAACTTTGTTGTTGTTTGTGTTGGGGGTCTTGAAATGTGACTATTCTGTTTAAAGATTTCACATGTTATTGCTATGTTTGCCTCATCTTCTGCTGTGGACACCTTTCTGATGGTGTAGAAAAGATGCAGCATTAGTTTCTAGTGTTCATTGTCCTTTTTTTGAGTCTCACCGAGATGTTGATGTCCTGTAGGTACACTGAAACGGAGGCAGCAGCAAGCAAACCAACAGGCACAGGGCCAGCGCCTCCCCCGTCAGCACAGAGAGAACTATCAAATGGGACAGGTGAGACGCTGAGACGCTGTTCTGCTCTTTGCCTTGGTCTTCCTAGTGCCTACAATGGGAGCACTTCACTCCAAAGAGTTACCTTTACCACCTATTGCAAAATTCAAAGAACTTGCAACTGGATTGATTTCAATGGACAAAGCCCAAAGTGTTTTTTGGGCCTAACAAACTCACTCAGCACCTCTGCTCTGAGAGCCAGATTAGCAGAGGTTCACACAGCTTTTATAGGAAATAAATCACTTTTCCAAGGAAAGACAGGAGGAGAAATTCACTGATCTGATGTGGTCTTAATCTTTGAATGCTTTTTACAAGAATGGAGGTGAGAGAAGCAGCTTTGTGTTAGTCACCCTCCTCTGTCCTTCAACTGTGCTACCTTTTTCTTTTCCTGTTCTTCCTCTCTGAAGTGCTGCCATCATCAGCACGATGGCAGGACTGCAAGTCACATCGGTATTTACTGCCAATCAAAATCATGCATTGAGACGTTGAGTTGGACAAAAACTCATTTCTTTGCCAATGTTATTAGATTGTTTTAAATCAAAGCACCATCAAAATCTTGTTATTTCTAAATCATGTTCTTTTAGTGTTTAATTACAGATGTTCCAGTATTTTTTTTCTGTTTTAAATTAAATAGATTTTCTTTATGATGAAGATTATTTACTGTTTAATTCACTTTCTCAGGATTAATAAAACAACGACAAACAAGTGTATTGAGTGCAAAAGTTGGCTGCATGCTTATTTTAGGGTAAAATCCCTCCTGGCTGAAACCTGTACAGAAGGTATGACGCTAGCTGCCGTGCTATGTAGAGGACAGGTTGTATGAAATGAATGCAGATAAATGAGCTTAATAAACTTATTAAGCTCATTTATCTGCATCTGTTATCAGATGGAGGGGCAGTGGAGGGGAGATTGATCATCTGGATATGTATTGTTATTTGGTTTCGCAGCTGTGTTTACATATAGAGATATAGTCTGGGGCTGAAATAAATGGTGAGAGAATAGCTTTTTATCAACCTGATTGTATCACACTTTTCTTCTGCCATAGCTGTTTTTCCCTGATGTGTTGCTTTGGCACTGATTTGTGACACTGACGCATTTAAACGACCACAGAGTGCGTCTTTACATTTAGAGTAAGGATTAGAGTCCGACCGATAAAGGATTTTTAAGGCTGATATCGATACAAATATTTGGTGATTTAAAAATCCGATATTCCGATATATCGGCCGATATATATATATTTTTTTTTAAAACGCGTAACAAAACATAAACGTGTAACAAAACAAACAGATTTCCCTAACATTAGTTATTTGTAGTTATTTATGAGTTCTCATTAAAATAATACGATAATGCAGTTTAAAAATAAACTTGTTTGTTTTATTGTCACAACAGAACAGAGGAACATCAAAATATATTAAAGTTCTGATAAATAAAATGTATAAAAATACAAACTTAAGATATGAAACTTAAAGGGTTAAACACAAGTGTTGCCAACAGGGACATTGTAGAGCGTCCTCTGGTGGACAAACTATGCAACGCCAACACTCAGAACATGGTTGATGGGTGTTTCGTCCGTTTTTATTTTATTTTTTAAATATTCATTTATCGTCTTTTATAAATGCCGATACCGATAGTTTGGAAAATGCCTAATTTCGGCATGCCGATATATCGGTCGGGCTCTAGTAAGGATAGTGGAAGCAAAACTCTGGGGTCAAAGAAGCCTGCCTATATGAGAAGTGTCCTCTTGTGATTGTTCTGCCCACATTTTCACTTGTGTTCTGTCCATTTTTTGAATTTCACACACTGGCAGTTGTTTAAGAAATGACACAATCTGTTAAAACCACTCAAAAACAGTTTGATCCTCTCTGCCACTGTAGCCAGATGAGGAACCTTTCTGGTTTAAATGTGATATTGATTTTACTTGCAGTTCAGATTATTTGTACATTGTATGTCATTGAATTAAATCAATTGAGGAAAACTAGAGCTTCTCATTTTAGCGTTGCTTTGTTGCTGCTGTTAACAGACATTTACCAGAGCGAACAATCACTATGTGTCAGCCATCCACTGCTGTTCTTTCTTTTCCTACTGAACGGGATTTTCTCAAGGAACTTTGTTCCCATGTTACAACCTCCTTGTCTGTGTGATTGCATTTAAAATGTGCCTACTCAGAGCAGTGTGACTGAAGTTGGTGTACTAGTGTATGTCAGTGATCTTTACCAAGGCTGAAACCATTCATGAGCTTTCCGTTTTTCCAAGCACTGTGATCAGTTTGGACTGCTGAAATTGGAATGTATTGGAATGGATGTGGTTCAGGACTTGGCATGGTTTAATAATTCTCTTAAATGTAAGTGATGATTGATATGTCAAAGTCAAATATTACAAACACAAGTTTTCATATTATAAGCCACAATTTGTTTCAGATTTTTTTGCGAGATTATAATTAGTGTTTACTTTGTATAATATGCTTATCTTTCCCGGCTCTAATTTAAAAGCTTAATTTGAGTCGTCTCCAACCAGGTTAAACTTGGGTCAACTTCAAAGACAGATGGATGAGAGTGCAGAAGACTCTTAAGTTGAGTTACTGGCAGAATAAAAAAATAAATAAATATGTACAGTTTCTTAAAATTATTTTAGGAGGGAACAACTTGGTGGAGCAAAGACAGACTACCCTTCCAAAAGAGTTGTATGGCGCACAGCTCAGCATTGTTTTCTGTGCAAGGTGTAAGGACGTTGCGTCATCGATCAGAGAGATTCTATGCAGAGTATCACATAGCTTAACAGCAAACAAGTTAGCCTCTTCACAGAGAAATGCCTTCTATGTTTTCTCCTAAATGGGTACATGGAATATTCTCTTGTGTTTTCACAACGAAATAGTTACTCTATTATCTATCTATGTGTTGCAGCAAAGTTTCTGAACAGACAAAAATGCAATCCTCTGTTGCTTCTTTTACTGATTTTGTTTGTCTTTCTGGTGCTACTGGTAGTGCTTTTTCTTGGGTCGGAGCTTAAAGTGTATTTTTCATTATCTTGGGCACATTTTAAAGCTGTGTGTGTGTGTGTGTGGGGGGTGGGGGGGGTGGGGGTGTGTGTGGGTGGAATCATCCTTAACTATTTTTGTAGATATGGTAAGATGTGGACAATACTGGGTGTGAGGGGATAATACTTAATGGGAAATGTTTCTGTCTTTCACATGTATTACTATGTTGTTGAGAAAATGTGCACTCAAGTGTAAGTGGTGTAAACGGAGAATCCAAAATGGTAAAGATTCAGTACTACTGTCTGATTTTAATGTCTCTTGTGTTTTATACAGTGTCTCGGATGGTCTTTTTTGTTTTGATTTACTTTGTTCCATTTCCCTTTCTGCTAGAAAATTTGACTAAATTTGCAAAGGTATGTGCAAAAATATAATTTCTTTTGAACTACTTGAAATGCATTAATAAATCAGAGTTGATCAAATGTTTGTTTTCACTGTTTGTACGTAAAAGGTAGTATTATGATTGTTCAACAGGTTTGAGTGCTTTTTTTCATTACACCATCAAAGTCAAACATTCAGATGTCAGATTTTGGGGCAATAAGATGGTTTGGCCTGAGCTTGTGTTTACTCACGGCTCTCTGTGATTAAACCCGCTTCTGAGTTTACAGATGTAAAAATCTACCAACCACAAAACAGAAGTAGAAGAAGAGTGTATATTTATTGCTTTGGTTCGAGTTTGATTAACAAGTGTATTAATATAATGTTATTGGCATGGCTAATGTAGGTTTTTAAATGATGAGATTGATCATTTGACATAACATAACATCCTTTGGAATTAATGTCACCAAATGGTCATTAAACGTCTGACTCTGTGTTCCCTGTTTGTTCATTGCCACATCTTTCAGACAATAATTTCAAAATGTTTTTAAACCGTTAAATTAGTATCAAACCAATACATTGATCACATACAATTTTGAACGTTCCTTGACAACAATGCTCATTCAACATTTAAATTACCAATCTAAGTTCTTAAGAGGGGAAAAAAACATTATTTCATGATAATAGCACACAACAAAAGGGGGTTGATCATTTCTTCCATTCAGCTAGACCGGGAATAGCCGGTGTCCATCTCTGCACAAAAACATCCTTTTCAATTTGCAATTGTGTAGTCATTTCTTTCATTATGTACACCTGTCTCTGTCTCTTAAGGGGTTCATTATGCAACCAAGAAATAGTTATCATTTTCCTTGAAGTTAACAATACCTGAAGATATACAAACTATCCCCATAGAGTCGGTATACGTCCCAGCATATAATACAGCAGATTTAAAGGTAAGTCAACATTATATCTTGGGAATTATCTAATTGTAAGGTTTTATGAATTTTGGATATATGCTTTCTTTCCACAAAATTATATAAATGTAAATAAAGTACCATTCCACGCCTGTTGGAGGTCCATTGATTGCTTCCCATTCGCTGAGTCATTACATAATGCCTTATTGAAAAGTATCTAAACAGGTCTTTTGAAGGCAACCCAAAACATTGCTGCAGTTGTGCAAAAGATTTCAAATGATTGAAATTTTTTCCAATAATTAACGGTAGCCAGGCCCGACTCCAGCCACCTTTTAAATATACATGTAATTTTGTATTTATTGCCTAAATCTGTGCGCCTTCACTTTGAGGAGTTTACAGACTTTGATCCAGTTGTGAACTTCTGGGCCATCCATCAGAGATCTTCAGTCTGTTGAACAGATTAAGGGACCCACACGACTCTATTAGTTGTGCTGTCTTCTGTGCTGTTTTGGTGTGTCTTCTTTACAGCGCACAAACATTTTATCTTGCGACACTTCAACACGCTGCCCATCATTTGTCGTGGCACAAAAAAATGTCCTACAAAACAGAAACAGTGTAGTTGACATGGTGCTGTTAGCAGTGGTGGAATGTAACTAAGCACATTTACTCAAGTACTGTACTTAAGTACACATTTGAGGTACTTGTACTTTACTTGAGTCTTTTCTTTTCATACCACTTTCTTCTTCTCCGCTTCATTTCAGAGAGAAATATAGTACTTTTTACTCCACTACATTAATACTTACTAGTTACTTTACAAATTAAGATGTTTGCACACAAAACACAGCTGAAATGATTAGACGATTAAACACATAGTTGGTTGAAAGATCTGTTTTGATCATTTCCAGTTTCTAAAGTGTCAGGATTTTTCTGCATTGAGTACTTTTATTTTTAATACGTTTAGTACATTTTCCTGATGATACGTAACATTTTCAATGCAGGACTTTTACTTGTAACATAGTGTTTTTACAGTGTGGTATTACTACTTTTACTTAAGTAAAGGATCTGAATACTTTTTCCACCACTGGCTGTTAGTGGTGTGTGAACAGTGAAGTGTAGCAGAGCGGTCAGTCCATCATGATAAATGAGTCCAGTTCTTTGTGTGCGAAACAATCCACTAGGTGGCGTCGAAGGTCTGTGATGGTGTAAATGTAGAAGGTTTTTTCTGCTGTCAGGAGTGGGACACTGCAACATGTTATTGTATCTGCAAATGAATACATTTATTTATCCAATGTGTTCATGTGTGTTTTATGTAATTAGTAAGATGTATAACTTGATATAACATGATAAAACATGATATGAAAGCTACTTTAAATATATACATTTAATCAGTGGTGCAATGTAACTAAGTACATTTACTCAAGTACTGTACTTAAGTACAATTTTGAGGGACTTGAAAAGTTCCATTTTATGCTACTTTATACTTCTACTTTACATTTTGGAGGCAAATTTGTACTTTTTACTCCACTACATTTATTTGTTAACTTTAGTTTTTTTTTTTTGGGCTTTTCCGCCTTTAATGAACAGGACAGCTACGTGAGAAAGGGGGGAGACATGCAGGAAATCGCCACAGGTCGGACTCAAACCCTGGACCTCTGCGTCAAGGCATGAGCCTCTCAGTATATGTGCGCCTGCTTTACCCACTGAAGCAACCGGGCCACAACTTTAGTTACTTTTCAGAATTTGATTATTAATACAAAATATAATCAACTAATCAATAATTTATGTATTATTAAGCTCCCAGCAGTATATAAAGTAATTAAAATAAGCATCACCTTGATATAATGTTGTGCATAATTATACTTTTACTTTCGGTACTTAAAGTATATTTTGATGCTAATTTGATGCTAGGACTTTTACTTGTAACAGAGTATTTTTTACAATGTAGTATTGCTACTTTAACTTTAAGTAAAAGATCTGAATACTTATACCACTGCATTTAATAGTAATACTCAGGTAGTAATAATCCTCTAATACTACAGTACAGTGCATTTACTTATTTACGGTTCTTAAGTACAGTTTTGATATACTTCACTTGACTATTTCCAATTGAAGGTACTCTATACATCTGCTCCACTACATCTCATAGTAATAATATAGTCCTTTTTCCTCCACTACATTTATATGACAGCTAGTTATTTAGCAGAGTAAGATTGTTGATACAAAAAGTATGATCGGCTTCTAAAATATGATGCACAACCATCTCTTCAAAGCAGTTACCTACTATCAAAGATGAAAAGATGGTTTTTAATGTTGGTTGTATTTGGTGTTTGTAGTATTTATTAATACATTACTAATTGATGGATTATATAAAAAGAAAGTAGAAACAACCTGAGAGACTGCCCCAATTAGGACAAGCAGACAACATTTGAGGAATAAAGCATGGCATGTTGCAGAAGAGCTGTGCAATGTGTTTAATTTAGATGAACTTCTGTCTAAGCTCCTACTGGTCTGCACTTTGCTGTGTGTGCATTCTCAAAAAAAGAAAATGATATATTAAACTACCAAAAGTATATAAATTCATGAAAATTACCTCCATCTAAATTACTACTTTAAAATGCTAGAGCTGTACCTCTCCTGCGTCTCCCCTGCTTTGACGCTGATTTTGCCCACAGTCAGCAGTGGTTTTCTCTCCCGGCCACCCCAGGGAATAATGTTCTGCATCCGGTTCCACATGTTCTTCCACAGAGCCGATCCCTTCCAGCGCAATTTGAGCAACATCAGATCCCCTAAGTCTCTGTCCAGGGTGATCAGGAAGGTGTAGGTCTTATTACCTGAAATCCTTTCAGTGCTGTTGGAGTTTAAAAAGGAAGACACAAAAACAAGACAGAGTAAGATTATTACAGCAGAGAACATCTATGCGGCAACGGGCTGTCACATGTCTTTATTAGAAAACGATGGTCTGCAACTAAAGCAGGACAGTACTTGAGATTTTCTCTTCTCATACTGGTTAGCCTATAGGCTAGCACAAGAAGGATAACAGTTAGGGAATAGTGTCTTGAGTAAATTATTCACTCCATCATCCCCATTTATAGTTCCCTTTCATGCAGCAGCTCCAGTTGTTTCCATGTGTGTCAGCTGCTCTCCGTAACTTGCTTTCTTTCTTTATAGAGCTGAGAGCACAGCTGCATATTGCATGTGTCAAAGACCGAGTACACAGAGCGTAGATGTGATGTAAAGTAAGCCTGTTGGGAGGTGGTACAGTACTCACATGGTGATGGGTAGCTCTCCGCTCTCCTCCTTTGTTCCAGTGAGGGAGATGGTGAGAAGGGGCTCGATCCCCTCCATCTGGTTGACAAACTGGATCTTGAACTGATAATGATAGACTGCAGCAGAAGAAGAAGAAGAAGACAGATAAGCCAACATAGACTTTGTTTTATCTATTGGTAGTTTTGGTATTTTCATGGGATTTGTAAAAGGAAAATATAGAACATCACCAGAGTTAATTGAATATTAAATATGATGATATAATTATTTTGTTTAAAACAAATTCTAAAATATGTAATGAGCTTGTGCTTCCATCTCAGATGATCAGTCTAGACTATATCTATAGGTTACAATATTGTGGAATCCTTGAATTTCCATGAAAGACACGCAGCACTGTTGGTCTATAAACTTATGAGATATATAAATGTATCTTATCTGTTTGGTTGAAATGAAAAGGACAACCACATACGTTTGTAAGGCATCCGAGAGCGTGTTTTCAGGTAGAGCCTCTTGCTGGTGCCACTGCGAACCTTCTTGATATAGTAGCCCAGTGTGTTGCAACGATTCTTCCGACAGTCCAGACAGACACCTTTGTCAAAAGCCCTTGTGCCACTGCACCTGTAGGCCATGCTCTGCTTGTCTTTATTCTGCACAGAGTCAATGAATAGATGGACGGACCGCTCATGTGCACATTTTACTGTCTGCTCGAAACCTATGGGAGGAAGTAAAATTGATGGTGGACATTTAAAAGTGAGACATTGATTATGTTTTTGATCTGCTTTTGAACACATCTCCATACAAAAAAAAAAATCTCTTGTGGATTGAGAGGTTGCGGAGTACCTTAATCATAGTGTCTGACCATTATCTGTGGATTGACTTCATTATCACCAAAGCCTGACATCTGTCAGACTGTCCTTCTGACACATCTCCTAAAAGCACCTCATTATGTCTGATGCTGGTCTGCTCTGAAGGCCTTTTCTCTGAGTAGACTCTTGTAGCCTGGAGGCAGCTCAGCTCAGAGGGATGGACAGAGCGGAGGAAGGCACATGTTGCTAATTAACTCCTGAGGATGACAGATGCTTTAATGTGGCTCTCACTGTCATATTATGCGGACGTGTTTTGGATTGAGGAGCACCATAAATCCCAGAGCCATTTGTGTTAGACTGGAGGGAATATATTTCATCTGCCTGAACACAGAATGAGAAACTGTCAACAAGGAAAAAAAAAAATTGGTCCCCAAGATATTCCTTCTGAACCAGTGTTTTATGGTGGCAAGACCAATTAAGAAGAAAAAAAAAATGTTATGATAGAGCAGAGGAAGATGCAAACCAGTAAGCGGTTAAGCAGCCGAACACATTGCTCTGATTTGAGTTCTGCATTTTCTTCACAGATGCAGGCTTGTAAATGGCACACAGGGGTACCAGAAAGCTGAATGGCCCAAACAAGAGCACTCTTAAATCTCACAAACAAACACCTTAAAAACACAAAATTGTGTCCCTGAAAAAGTAACTGTAATAGTCTTTGGTTGGGATTTCTTTCAGAAAAGATGTAGAAATGTTAAAATATTTAGGTTAAGTCTTATCACAGTGTTCTTTTTAAGATGGCATGCTGAAATCAGTGCAACCTAAATGCCTTTTTCAAGGCACCTAAATCTCCAAATTTTCCACTCCTGTTCTGCATGACTTTTTCTAAAGCCAGAACTGTAACAGTGGGTTACAGTATAAATTAGTCAATTGGGACATCGACTTGCTAGATTGCCAGAAATTTTTCAAAGTTCCCAGAGGTTGAATACTGATGTTTCTGGTACCTGTTCTTACGCCACCATCAGGCTAAAATTTGTACTTTTACACAAGTAATATCAAATCGTGAAATTTACTCATGACATTTGTAAGCTTTCTCCTGTCACCATCCTTAACTCAAACAATCAGCGTTCTACTAAAGATATTGCAAAACTAATGGCTGACTTTTCAAGAGACACCCTGACCTTTTTATAGCATCACCATGAGGCCAAATTTTTCAATTTGTACACAAGAAATATAAAAAAGAAAACAAATATAACATCATGAACATTTCCGAGCATATTCATTGTCCCCAGAAGATAAACCTTTTTTTGTTTTCACAGGTTTTAGGGCCTTTCCTTTAACCTCACTAATGAAATAAAAAGAGCAGGTAGTTCTTTCAGTTCAACACTTTGATATTTTAGGGTGTAATAAACTCTAAAACATATTGTTTTGATCCCAAGAGGACTATTTTATAAGGACAAAATATATTTATTTATATACAGTCATGTGCCGAAGTTAGCGCACCCATGTTAAAGTTGACTAAAAAGAGGAATAAAAAATTAATCTTTTGGAAATTGATCTTAATGCCTTAATTAAAAAAATGAGGAAAAATCCAATCTTTAAGGACACCAATTTTCTTTGTGAATGAATAATGTATCGTAAATAAATAAATGTTCTTCCTTAAAATACAGGGGGCATAAGTAAGTACATCCCTATGTTAAATTCCCAAAGAGGCAGGCAGATGTTTATTTTTAAAGGCCAGTTATTTCATGGATCCAGGATACTATGCATCCTGATAAAGTTCCCTTGGCCTTTGGAATTAAAATAGCCCCACATCATCGCATACCCTTCACCATACCTAGAGATTGGCATTGGGGTACTTTCCATGAAATCATCTCTCAATGCAAATCAAACCAGCTATTATATTTTATAACTGAAATAAAACCATGCCAATCTCTAGGTATGGTGAAGGGTATGTGATGATGTGGGGCTATTTTAATTCCAAAGGCCAAGGGAACTTTATCAGGATGCATAGTATCCTGGATCCATGAAATAACTGGCCTTTAAAAATAAACATCTGCCTGCCTCTATGGGAATTTAACATAGGGGTGTACTTACTTATGCCCCCTGTATTTTAAGGAAGAACATTTATTTATTTACGATACATTATTCATTCACAAAGAAAATTGGTGTCCTTAAAGACTGGATTTTTCCTAATTTTTTTAATTAAGGCATTAAGATCAATTTCCAAAAGATAATTTTTTTATTCCTCTTTTTAGTCAACTTTAGCATGGGTGTGCTAACTTCTGCACATGACGTGTTGTAGTGTGTTCTTTATCATACCGAGGAGTCCATACTGGCTTATGTGCTCATAAATGCTATGCAGGTCACATCCTGGTTGGAAGTCTCCTCCGTTGGGGTAAAAGTCATAATGTGCCACGGCTTGCTTGATGCCCACACTGAGGCCCAAATGTTCCTTGGTGAAGGTGTGGATGGCATCCACAAATTCAGCATCATCAGGGGACAGTCTATCTGTGGGAGACATGCCTTCAAACAGTGGCCCCGCTGGATCGAGACCTGGACAGACACAATGCGCAATCAAGAACCGTAATGTAATGTATACTTTTGCGAACTATATTTATTTTTTCCAGCGGATTTAGAGAGTACAATTGTTACCCTAACCCTGTCGAAACTCACCAGTAATTCTTCCAATTTTCTCTGAACCTTCCAGATTGCTTCCAGCAAATCCAGAGATGTGAGCGCCAAGGCTGTAGCCAATCAAATGAACCTTTCTAACTGGGTACTGGTAGTGTATCTGTTGGGATTTATGACAGGTACATTATTTAAGAAGACCTTTGACATCTGAAGGGTGGTTTTATGAGGGTTTTAGGCTGCATCTTCAGTATAAAAACGCACCAATATCACATTTTACTCTATTACGTACATGAATTGACTCTGAAAATAAAGTGGCCTTCAGTAGAGAAATTTCCCCTGACCTGAAGTGACTGCAGCAGGTGAGCTATGTCTTTTCCAACAGTGCGGGTGCTCTGTGCAGCTGTGGCATAGTGCTGTTGAGCCAGGGACAGCCAGTCGGTAATCACCACGTTGATGTCTATTAGATTTGTCTTCAGGGTTGTGGCTAACCTGAACACCCAGTCCTCCATCGTACCATCCACCTTAGAAATAAACAAGAGACAGTATAACTCCAAATTATAAACCTTATCCAGTTTAACTGCACCCAGTGATGTAAAAGAAAGTTAAAACAATGATGCGTAACTTAATTGACCTCAGTTTTAAATGAGTCTTTGCAGGTGTTTCAGAGAGTCTCTGCGTGCTTACTTTATGTTTTGTGATTTCAGTGTATCTCAGGGATTTATATGCAACATTTACATCTGAAAATATGCCAGCAGCAATTCCTCCATACTGGCCCAAGTTCTATGTTTTGTATGCAGTGGTTCAAGTCAGTGAAGTGGAAGAAAAGTTGACCTTACCGACCACCCGTGAGTGATGATGATGAGGGGATTACTGCTGTTGAAGCCACAGGAGGTGAGAGTGTGCAGCTGCAGAGGGTTCAGTATGCAGTTGTCCTCACCTTTTAAAAACATCCTGAAGACTGAACTGCTGACATACGGCTCTTTCATCCTCCGGACTACCCTCTGCTCTGTGTCCACTGCACCTCGGAAATCAAACAGCAGAAGAGTTATCTGTTTGTTCTTTACTCTGCATATCAGAACATGCTGAGGTACTGGATGTGTTTACTTTGAGGTGAATGATTAAAAATAACGCATGACAATTTACTTTATCTGTCCACTCAAGAGCAGAAGAAATGTTTTAATTTATGTATTGATACAATTATCTGAGAGTTAACAGGAAGACAATTCCTATTTGGGCCCATTTGGACTGCAGGCTGACTAACGCCCTTTCCAAAAACACTTTGCTGTGTATCCAGGTCCTGCATTCATCTTTGGCAGATGCACACAGATAACACTTCACAAGAAGTCCCATCAAGTGAATCTCTGCCAGACTCTTCTCGTAATTTCTTATATAAACTCCTCCTCCCTTAACATGTTTAAAACCACAGTGCCACAGTCACTCACACACTTTATAGATCCTTCTCCAAAGAAATCTATCATTACATTTCCTTTATGGTTCGGCATTCATTCATGTCCAGCATATTTATTATTCTAACATTTTAATGTTAATAATTCCAGAAACCCAGGCGCCTAAATGCTCAGTGATACAGTTGACATCCGATGAGCTCTGGTTGCTGATATGATGAAAACATTTCCACAGTGAAAAGTAATGCAAAGTAATTATCCATCCATCATTCATCATCCACCCCTCGGCACATTAAATCCCACATTTGGTGTGTCTCTTCCCTGTTATGGATGTTTATCCATAAGAAGATGGAGAGCAATTAAAAACAGCCTGACTCAGTAACAGAGCACAAAAGTGTACTTTATAAATCTTAGACTGTAATTAGTTTAAAACGGTTTCCACAATAATGTTGAAGGATTTAAATAAACAAAAAACTGCAGCAGTGCCTAGAGACAGATATACTCTCGGCTATATTATGTGTTAATTCACCATATCAAATGATTGAGGGGAAACTTGGGGTTATGACATTTACATAGTGATTATTTTACAATTATTGTGAACAAACGCAGCAGCAAACAGTTTAAGCAGATTTAAGAAAAGAATGCCAATATATAAGAAACTTTAAATAAGACAGCTAATGCCCAGCAATATTTCCCAACTGTGTGGTTATTGTATCCCATAGGAATAAAATGTCTATGTTGTATTCTCTATATTTTCAACAGCCACCATAATGCATAGTGGTGTAACAATTCATTCACCATTCAATTCAAAACATTAATGGTGTCACAATTCAAAATATTTTCAATACAGAATACAACAGCCGAATGCCATTTCCATTTCAGTTGTTTAAAAGATTTTAAAAATTGAGACTACAGAATTGTCAATGTAGTTTTGCCTGACGCCCAAAATGTATTAGCAAACAAATTGGTATAAATAAAACAAAACAAGTGTTTTGCATTATAACAAGAACAAGATGTGAAGAAATCTGAAAATAAGCTCAGCTTGACACACAGCTCTGTGTTGTTCAGTAGAACAGGAGAACTGCAGGGCTGTGCTGCTCTGAGGTTCCAACTGGAGGCTTCATCTTTACAAACACATGTTGCGAAGCTACTTTGCCCAAACACACAGATGTTCATTTTAAATTCTAGAGGAGAGAATATCCCAACATTTCCAACGATACATTTTGGTAACGTGCGTGTAAAATGATTCACAACTTGGATATTCCGTGTCAGGTAATGGTTAGGCTGTAAAACATTGATGTCTTATTGTAAATACTTCACAAAGCATCATATCGTTTCAGATAAGGAATATGCAATATTTTTACAGTACATTTATTGTCACTGTAAATTGTGAATTTAAATAAACTTCTGAGAAAATATGAGAGGAAAACAAATCCAGTTTTAAAGGTAAGAAACTATTTTTAAACTGCCGTTTGGTGCCCCCTGTTTGAAAACTGTCACCAGGAGCTTGATATTGAATACATAATTTGTTGCTTCGAATATGTGAACTGACAGTATGACATGACATGACTGAACGGTACAAATACAAATATTTAGGGTGTCTATTAATAAAGGCAGTTGGACCTATGCAACCAATGTCTTTTATCACACTTTTTTGGGATCATTTAAACACATTTCACTCACCTGCTCTGTTTTCTTTGATTTTCTTCCCCTCATTGAGGTGATACGTTAGCAGCAAACAGCACAGGATTTTGAGCACAGACATGGTGTTTCGCAGACACTTTGGTAATTCCTTTGAACCAACACTTTTAGTGGGGGAAATACAAGTTGTGTACAGTCTGGTGGTTAGATCCTTTAGTCTGCAGGTGTAGAAGCTCTTTTAAAGAAGCCTCATTTCTGTCAGAGTTGTAAACACATGGTACGCTGTACTGTACAGAAAGAGAGGGGACACCAGGTGTGTGAATGGTTCATGGATGGTTAAGGGGAGATTTGGTCCTATCCTGACCGGCTAGGGGCCGGGCCTTGTAGATCGAACACATTGTGAAAGAGCAAAGGTATGAACGTGAAAGGGGATCTTGTGTACTGATAGTGACTGAGAGGAATGACCCCAGAGATCCTTCATTCAGACCCTCTCCATGTCCCACAAATACGTGGAAGAACTGTCCTTATGTATGCAGTTTTTAGAGAACTACCAGTTTTGTGTAGAAGCCTGTAAAATGTAGTTGCTGGAAAAAACATGAGTGACTAAAGACGTACAAAAATTTGATTTCCTGCATTGCTGCAATACATGTTTGAACAGGTGCACTCAGTCTAACAACAGATTGCCTTTAGAGGTTATATTGTTTTATGTTTAATGATGCAAAAAAATTAATTATTATCTAGATTAGATTTCAGCATGTTATTTCAGGAGATTATTGATCAAATCAAGCCTAATTCTCATTCCTTATTGTAATGTCTGTGGAGTTTTTAAACCAGGGAGTTAAATGTTACATGTAGCCTTACTATCATATTTTCACTGGACTGTTTTCAAGTATTAGATTTATTAAATGATGTGAGTAAACACAGTACACAAACAAGGTTGATGGTCACACAATGGTCATGGAGACCCTGACATACTGATGCAAGTCTGGAACTTAGGCTACACACTTTTTCTTTTTCAACTCTTTAACTTAAACCTTTTTTTAAACAATTTTATAAAACTATCTTCAATATTCATTCTTTCTAAATAAATACACTGTTACTAAGTTGGCTCAGTGCTGGGCTCCAACAGTTTAAACGTATAAAAAAAATAATACACCCATAGGAGCATTTCATATATTAACCCCCCCTAACAGTGGCAGGAAATATGACTCACAGGAGCGTTTTCCGTCCTCATATCTAAATGTAACGGTTGCGGTTTTGAACACGTTAAGGTGTAATAGGGTTGCAGTTTGGTTACTTTAGTCACAAAAACTACTTAGTTATGTTTAGAAAAAAGATTGTGGTTTGGGGTTACAGTCTATGGTTAAAATCAGTAGCCTACACAGAAACGGTTTAGAACCATAGACTGTAAAAAGTAGTTTAGAACTAGTGATAGAGAATCTTTGGCCTACATTTGTTACGTTACTTTACTTCCGGTTACCCGAGTGACACAGAACGTGACATAGTTCCGTTTGTTCCGTAAAGTAAAAAAAAAACCTGTTTACTTTTATTTTCGGGACACAAACCCAGGTCTCCTGAGTGAAAGCCCTGGATATACCATGCATATATTATATTAACTTATTGTGTTTTTCCATTACATGGTACCTGCTCGACTCGCCTCGCCTCAACTCTACTCGACTCGTTTTCCATTGCAGATTTTAGTACCGCCTCAGCGTGGCTGGTCGTCTTATATAGCAGCGACGCAGTAAACTGCCGTGACCTAACGCGACACACACAAAGAACGTTGAAGGTGTGTTGTGGTTGCCACAGCCAGAAGACACATTTTGTTTCAAATGAAGCTGGAATCAGCAAAAAAAAAAACACAGCTGGCTAAACTATTTAAAAATGGCGGGTTTGTTCAGGACACCCCCGTCTATCGCTTTCACGTCACCTTTTGGTATCGGCTTGGAACCTCGACTGAGGTGGTACTAAAAAAAGTACCTGTTAGCAGGTACCAGGTACTTTTTTTCGTAATGGAAAACCAAAAAAGGCGAGTAGAGTCAAGGCGAGTCGAGCAGGTACCATGTAATGGAAAAGCGCCATTACACTCACTTCGTCAGCTTACTTCCTGCTTTGCGCCGGTCATAACAATGTCCACTAGAAGGTGCCGTCACTATAAATGTAAATTGGTCGTGATTGCTGCATTAAACGACTGATGGGGTCGTTTTTCAGGGAAGACAGTCTCAAATGTCCCATTGACACTAATCTCAGATTATTAGATTCATAACTCATGCTGTTTAAATCGGTTTGTCCCAATCAAAAGTTTCTGAGACTCAATATTTAAATACAGTCACTGACTTCATGTGGCGTCACTATTAACTCAGGCTGTTCCATTTAACAGCATGCTTATGAGTTCTTATATCAGCTTCTATGATAAAGGTAATATTTGTTATCCAGCGGCTATAAATGCATTTACACCAACAACATTTATTTTTTTAATCCGAAAGGGTTTTGAATTACTATTACATAATGCATTCCCTAGCCCCTTACCCTAACCTTAACCCTTACCCTAACCCTAACCATAACCTAATTCTATCCATAATCCTACAACCAAGTCTTAACCCTCAAACAGCCCTTTAAAGTTGTGGGGTCTTGCATTTTGGCCCCACAAAGTTGTCCGGACCCACAAGTATACTGTATTCCTGGTTTTTGGACCCCACGAATATAGTTAAACAAGAACACACACACACACACACACACACACACACACACACACACACACACACACACACACACACACACACACACACACACACACACACATATAGTTTCTGCTCAGTGAATGTCCTCTGTTTGCTACATTAAGCAAGAACAGAATAACATTTCAAACTGTAAACATGTTCTAGCCTAATTTCAGTCCAGCAGCAAAAGAGTTAAAGTCAGTGTGTCTAATGTGTGATGTTGCATCTGTAGAGGAACAGTTTGGAAAAGCAAACATAAGGAACATTTCTTTTCCAAGTACTGTGTGTATATGTGTGTGTTTGATTATGTGTATATGAACAAATATACACAAATACAACACTTTATCCAGTTCAGACAAAAAAATACTAATAGGCCACTATAAAGAATGAGAATGAATCAAGGCTGCTAAAAGGGTACAAAAAACACAACTCTTTTTTAGAGACAAAAAGGACAAAAAAATTGAAGGAATAGTTTCATATGAGCCAAGGGGTCATGTACAGTAGCTAGTGTGGTCCATTATTATGTAAAGCTCTTATTACTGTATTCAAGTCAAAGAGAAGATGCACTCTGGGGAAGAGCTCTGAAACCATTGAACTGTAAAAACACACTCTTCATCCATTCTCAATGAAGTTATGTAAGCTTTTCCAGTTGTCTTCTTTTAAATTTTAATGTTTTTCGTCTGTACTCGTATTGATGATTGATGATCATATATTTACCTGGGTCATTGAGTGCTCTGTGTAAATGTGTGTGTTTAAGTGCTCTTGTACATCTATCTTTGTGAAGAGCAATTTGTTGTCCAATTTAGAGTGAGGACATCATTTGAGGGGAGGACATGTTGGCCAGCCCTCACCTCAAATGTCTGTTTGAGAGTAAGACATCAAACTAACATAATTTATAAGAGTGTAGCAATGGCCTTTGTGATATCTTCAACTAAATTTAAAATGAAAAACAAAAAGCCAGTTGAAGATTATTTCCTGCTTCTTATGCAAACAAATGTTTCGGGTTGTTTCTTTGACTCCGTCCGTAAAGGAAGGTCTCGGGTTGCCAACCAGACCTTATCCCCAACAGCATAAGCGGGCGCCGGAATACAGCGCCGGTTGGCTTGGAGCTGATACCGGTCAGAAACTCTCAGAAGGGCTTCCCTGGCACGATGCCAGGTCCGGTGGCAACGACGAATGTGAGCTTGGACGGAGGGAACTGAAAGGTCCTTTTCCTGGGATAGGAACAGAGGCGGCTGGTAACCGTACAGACACTGAAAGGGGGACATCCCAGTGGCGGATGTTGGAAGTGTGTTATGGGCATACTCGACCCATGGCAGCTGAGATGACCAGGAGGTAGGATTGGAAGAGACCAGGCAGCGAAGCGCGGACTCCATCTTCTGGTTGGCCCTCTCGGCTTGACCATTAGATTAGGGGTGGAATCCAGACGTGAGACTGACTGTGGCTCCAATGGCCAAGCAAAAGGCCTTCCAGACAGCTGAGGTGAACTGAGGACCACGGTCGGAAACAATGTCACAGGGTAGACCGTGGATTCTAAAAATCTCCTTGACAAGGATTTCGGCTGTCTTAGTGGCAGAGGGAAGCTTCGGAAGGGGCAGAAAGTGAGCAAACTTGCTGAACCTGTCCACAACAGTCAGAATAACTGTGTTCCCCTCAGAAGAGGGAAAACCGGTAACAAAGTCCAGGGCCAGATGCGACCATGGTCGCCGGGGAATGGGCAGGGGGTGAAGCAGTCCAGAGCTGGGTCGATTGGATCCCTTATTCTGCGCACAGACAGGACAGGCAGCAACAAAACTTTGGGTCTCCTCTCCCATGGCAGGCCACCAAAACCGTCTACGAAGTAACGCCATAGTCCGAGCCACACCTGGGTGGCACGTCATCTTGGTGGCGTGTGCCCACTGGAGTACGGCAGAGCGGACCCGACTCAGGCACAAACAGACGACGGGCGGCCTGCTCCCTGGATCCGTCTCGCGTCTGAAGGGCTGTCATAACCTCCTCCTCAATCTTCCCAAGAGACAGCTCCACGACAAGTTCCCGAGGAAGATATGGTCTCAGATCTGGTACAGTTTTCTCCATCTTAGAAAAACATCCGGGACAGAGCGTCTGCCTTGCCATTCTTTCAGAGCCTGGTCGAAAGGTAAGAGAAAAAGGTTAAAACGTCTAAAAACAACGCCCACCTGGCTTGACGGGAGTTGAGACGTCTGGCGGATTGCACGTATGCAAGATTCTTATGGTCCGCCCAAACAACAAACGGGTGAACAGCCCTCCAGCCAGTGGTGCCACTCCTCCAAGGCGAGCTTGACAGCGAGCAGCTCCTGACTCCCCACATCATAGTTTCTTTCTGCTGAGAAAGTCGACGAGAATAGAAAGCACAGGGATGAAGTTTATTATCAGAGGAACTACGCTGGGACAAAATGGCTCAACCCCAACATCTGAAGCATCAACTTCACAACAAACTGACGAGAGGTATCAGGCTGAGCGAGGATGGGAGCAGCTGGTGAAGCGCTGCTTAAGATCCACAAAAGCCTTGTCCGCCTCAGGAGTCCAGCAAATGCATCTGTTTGGCTGAAAGCTCAGACAGTTAATGGAGCGGCATCCGACTGCAGTCCTGGCATGATCGTGAGTAGAGTTGGCCGATCATGATCTCGACGTTTGCAGCAGTGGCATGGCACCATGAGCCACCAATCACCTCTCCTAACCTTCTCTTGATCCATCTACAGCATCTCTAGGATGATGGTACCCGTAGGGAAGTGAAGTGTGTGACATTTTGAGATCACATTCTCAGCCACCACTTTAACAGTAAAAGTGCTCTGCATGTGCTCGTTGGACTTGGTGCAATACATGGACATGGCTGTGAAAAGATCCTGAGGAAAATCACGATAATCATCCATCCGAGCAAACAAACACAAATCTGACCGACCACATCTCTTCAGAACATCAAGTAATACACTTTTATATGGAACAGCTGTTGAGCAGTCACAGGCGCACTAAATGCCAAAATGACCCATGGGTGCATTGGATCCATGGAGCCATTCATGCCCTCTCTCTGATCCGCGGAGATGATATGCATTACATCGTCGAGACTGATGAAAACAATTGAACCCTGCGCGAAGAATCAAACGCAGAGTTCATCAAAGGCAAAGTATGCCAGTCGTTCTACTGGTGATGTATCAGCTCAACCCACGGTAGTCAATACAAGGCCGAAAGATCCATCTCTACTACCAGCTAAAGAGCGCCCAGCGACGAGGGGAGACTTGAATGAGGCACGCAGCAAGCAGGAATCCTTCAAATGGGTCCTCCATGGCCTCCTCGTTCAGGTCGTAGAGATGCTGCAGAGGCATCTTAAGGATGGGTGAGCTCCTGAGGATGGGTCTATGGCACATGTCACACGGTCTGGCGAGGAGGGAAGGAAAAGTGCCTTTCTGCCTTGCTGGGAAGACCTCACCAAGACCGATGAAAAAGACATGATCTCCGAGTGGTGCTGCGGACAACAGCAAGAGAGTCTGCCGTTATGAGTGCAGCCGAAAACAAGCGACTTCCGGAGTGGCTCTTGAAGAGGCTCGGCTGTTCCACCAGGTGCGCGAGCCATAGACTGTCATTCATCCCTGGATCGATCAAGAGCATTTATCTCAACAGACAGGTTAGTGTGTTTATGAGTGCGAGCAGGAAAACGATCTCTGACTCGGTTCTTCCGACTGAGGTTGGCTCGCTTTGCAAGCCTCCCACACTTACGCTGAGCACTAGAGTTTTAGCGGGCGCTGTGGACATGAGGAGATGCCAGCGTGACCCATTTACGCGTAAGAACGGCGCTGTGGACTCGTCTCTGCTGGCGCTCCTCTGAACAACCTGTGACGTCACCTGCATGGGTTCACGGATCAGATGACGCGGCCAACATCTCGCGCCAGATCTCATGGGCGTTGATGGCCGGTGAAATCCAGTGTCAATTCTGGATGATAACGAGCCCGGTGAATGGTGACAGATATCTCGTTTCTCTCGCCACTTCTCCCGTTATGGTTATCACCAGATGGGCAGCTTTTACCGATTTAATCCAGGAGGTCGCCGGGCTGGGGATAGAAATGAATTCATCACTTAGTCGTTCAGATAATCCCTGTTGAAAAACAGAAAAATACTGCCTGTGACTCTCATTCCACCACTCTCACTGCCGTGTCAGATTCAATGTTTCCAGCTCAGATCAGCTGGGAAACCCTGGCGGAGTGAACACAGTCACTAGATCGTCTCTTACCTCGGAATGGGGTGGTCAAAGCTTCCTCATCTCTGGCAGTGATCTCTGATCAAAAGCAATAGGTCTTGTAAACCAAAGTGACACTCCAGGGCATTGCATGGCAATTCAATCACAGAAATATCTTAGCCTTGTCTGTGGCGTAGGAATTTGGCTGAGTCAAAGCTCAGTCCACCATGAGAATGAACATATTTTCCCAGATCTCTTCTTTTATCATTGGTATTTTGAGCTCCTGAGCAAACATCTCAGACAGCAGATGGATGAAGAAACAGGTGGTGGGATTATCTGCAAACGAGTTGAGCCTTCATTTCCATCGTAAGACAGGTTACTCTGGTGACATCTTCTCCTTAAACTGTCTGCTGTGCTGTACCCAGCATCTTTCTGTTGGGTAATGGCATGTGAGTCCAGTCAGGTCGCTGGGTTCATCTTGTGGATCGTTCTGTCACTTCCACTAAGACAGGAACCCAGCAGACAAGAACAAAGAGTAAGTGGAGTGAAATAAAGGTGATATTTATTTGGTTTTGGTACGTTGAAGCAGGGGAATCCAGCTGGTGACGGTGGGTGGAGTAAGTCGGCTGACGGATTGGTACAGACTCGTAGCCAAGGTGATCTGAGCTGATGGTGATGATGGAGAGAATCTTCCGGTGCCAAAACAGTAGAGATAACTTGAGCCGACAGGAGTGGATGTCAGTTCCACGAAAGCTTGCGCCGTAGGTGAAAACAGAAACTGAGGCAGAAAGTGAACCTAGGAAGCAGGATTCCTGACAGAAAGTGTGACAGTGTGCAGCATGCACAATAACCAGGACCCTGAAACTGAAGCAGGTAAATTAAATTCAGCCATCATTAAAGGTCCTATGACATGCTGCTTTTTGGATGCTTTTATATAGGCCTTAGTGGTCTCCTCATACTGTATCTGAAGTCTCTTTCCCAAAATTCAGTCTTGGTGCAGAATTACAGCCACTAGAGGCAGTCCCATAATGAGCTTTCCTTTCTGTGTCTGTAGCTTTAAATGCTATTGAGGAGGAGAGAGTGGGGGGCAAGGTGGAGGGTGGGGGTGTGGCCTTGACCAACTGCCATGCTTCGCTTGTTTGCAAGCCATGATGTCTCTCTTTCTCATGGACGGGCCAAATTCTCTGGGCGGGCAAAGCAGAGAAAGAGGAGGTAACCTTTCCCCTTATGAGGTCATAAGGAGGAGATTCCAGATTGGCCCATCTGAGCTTTCATTTTCTCAAAGGCAGAGCAGGATAACCAGGGCTTGGTTTACACTTATTACTCATTTGTAGCCACTGGGGGACCATAGGCAGGCTGGGGGAACTCATATTAATGTTAAAAAATCTCATAAAGTGAAATTTTCATGCCATGGGACCTTTAATTGTATTATTTACACCTGTGCTTTTCTTCTGTGACAAGTCAAAATGTCTTCTGTGAAAATGCCTATTTCTCTTATTGGATTATAACAATGCTGACTGAGAATATTTTCATGAAAGTAAAGAGCAAATGTCTTAACTTGATTGGATAACAATTCTCCCTACAAACACCTTAGGTTATATTACACAGAAAGTCATTTGAAATTTCTGGCCTCGGACAAGCACACGTTATTAATTTTTAAGAAAATCAGGAGGAAACATTTTCAGTAAGAAAACATTTCTGGCTGTTTACAATAGTAGTGGTTATATTTCATTTTTAACCCTTTGTTTTCTAAATGCAACAGGTACCTTTTGGGAGGCATCATAGTGATGTATACATATCATCACATTTTTGTGTGTTTAATGTTTTTTTTGTTTTTTTAAATCTACATAACAAGTATGAACAAACAAATCATTTCAACAAACTTTATTCAACATTAAGATACACTCGACTGAATAAGAAAAATATCTGATTCAGAGAGATAAAGACAAATAATGTTAGGAAACTACCTTAAAAAAAGCAAATAAGCAACAACAACAATGTTACTTCCTGACAGGCTGCCACTCAAGACCGATGCACTGACATCAGTGTGTGACAGGGAGAGACAAAATACACCATTTCAGTGACACCTTTAACTGCTTTTCAAACATACATACTGTAATTATTCTGATTCAAACGTAGGCCACATACAGGGGTTGAAGTATAATGGGCACTCTACATGAGTGTTAACATGGTCAGGACCAAATGATGCATGTTCAATCTCAGAAAAATCACTCTTTGATGGTTGTGCCTCTGACTTTCTTCAATTTTTCACAAAAGTAAAAGAAATTCTCATTAACTCATTAAGTGATTTAAGTGATTGTCACATTGCCAAACAAGTATCGTGTGTTGTAAAATGACATTTAGTGCAGTGCAATATAATCTTACAATTAGTGTATGTACAAATGAATGTTCAACTGACAGAACAATAACATCAGCATAGGTCTATGAGCATCCTTTTGTCTTCCAGGCTGGGTTACAAGTCATATTATTTTATAACATGGCCTGTTGACATTGGGTTTGTCTTTGCAAATTAACATTTCTGTGCTCACAGGATACATAGCATTATGAATCACAAAAACACCATTAATAAAGGATAGTCCATTTTACATTTCCAAGCAGTATTGTTCCTTTGTTATTGGAACCAAACCTAAACCACCCCAAAATAAGTGCTTTATTACACATTTGACCTTAGCTCAGAAGAGTTTTTAATGTAGTTACAGTCAGTGTTTGCATATTGCCCCTGATACAGCATGTGCCCTGACACAATTCATCGAGGATTTCATTGACATTTGCAAAAGCTTCAAAAGCATATGGCTTTTCAATATCAAGGGTGTGTGTAAATCTGTAATTCAGCAATATAACACAAGTCCGCATGCCGCGAAATTATGGAGATGAGTGAAAAAGTAAGCAAAGCCAGTAAAATCATTTAAGGCTGGATTTCTACGTAAACCTCTTATAAAAACTAACGCTGTAAGCAAGATAAAGCAATCAATCACACTTGTTTTACACACATGCAAAGGATGAAGTGAAACAGAATAAGGAAGTCACTCTACCAAACACATCATTACTGTAAGACATTGGCTAAGAGTAATATATATTACTACATTTCCACATTAAATCAACTGTTTCCTCAATGCCCCTGTTTGTTTGGTAGACAGTAGTAAAAAATGCTGTACAGAAACTTGGCAAATATTTCCAACCAGAGGAGAAGATCCCAGTTAGGAAATAGGATACTATAAAGTACTGCATAGCTACAATGCAGAGGAAACTCTCCATTCTAGATTTCATGGAATTAAAGGAAAAGCTTTATGTCTAAAGAGAATATGTTCATCAAGAAATTTTAATATTTTAGGCAGATAAAACCGAGAACCTATAAATAGACCAGACTTTCTACCAAAAAAGACTTTAAAGGCTTCATAAAACATTTGTGCATATTTTAGAAATTACTATGAAATTGTGTAGTCAGATACATGCTGTGCTTCATTTTTGCCTTCTGAGGGTGAAAAATCAGCTGCATTGTTGCTTCGCTCTGCAACCCTTGTTCTAAATCTTAACTCATAGTTATCATTTCATACTTGTCCTGGACGTTGTTCTCCTCCTGTTTTTCAGGCTCGTGGTGGTGCAACTCAATGAACAGGAAGTAAATGCCCGCTCCTACTGCTCCGCCCACCATGGGCCCTGCCACAGGGATCCACCACCAGCAACCTCCAGCTCTGCAAAGATGACCCATAGACATTAATAACTATGACAAATACAATTTAACAACGTTTTACTATTATTTACACAGCATCCAGCCTGAATTAAACCTTTAAAATCTTAAACCTTTGCCATACTGGGGCACTTCACCAGTGATGTCAGTGCCTTGATGCAGAGGGCATCTGATACCGAAGAGCATCTTGGTATTTTTTATTTATTTTTTTGGCTTTTTTTGCCTTTAATTGATAGGACAGCTGTGGACAGGAAAGAGAGGATGGACGACATGTAGCAAAGGGCCGCAGATTGGGATTGAACCGGGCCGGAGCAGTAAGGATGGAGCCTTGGTACATGGGGTGCACACTCAACTAAGTGAGCTACCAAGGCACCCCAAGGTGTCTTGGTATTTGGGGGACGGTCTGTGAGAACTGTGTGGAGGCAATCCCGGCCCAAATTTTTGTAGTATTTTGAGTACAGCCCCTTTAAAGGAATATTTTTACATTTTTGCGTTTTGGATAATACACCTTTTTGCTTTTTTGTTGCGATTTAGATGAGAAGATTGATAAAACTCTCATGTCTACACGGTAAATATAAGGCTAAGCCAGCTTCCAGTTAGCTTAGGTAAGCACAGACTGGACAGACTGTATATAGACCGGAGACCGAGGGAAACCCCTAGCCTGGCTCTGTCCAAAGCAGGTGTGTAGTCAGTAATGGGCCAGGGCGGCAATGGCCTGCCCACTTTACTCACTGGCCCATCCAGGCAAGTTTGATCAAAATACGTTTTGTTATGAAAAATATTTAAATGTACAGCGGGGAAAATAAGTATTGAACGCGTCAACATTTTTCCCAGTAAATATATTTCCAATGGGGCTATTGGAATGAAATTGTCACCATATGTTAAGAAATCAAAACAATGTCCATGACAAAAGTTATGTGTAATAAAGTGGAATGATAATGGGAATAAATATTGAACACATGAAGAAAAAGGGGTGTAAAAATGCATGGGAAGCCAATAAACCAGCAAAAATCAAAGCTGAGCAATTTGTGCGACTAGTTTCTTCATACAGGAGGCATCTTGCAGCTGTCAAAGGCTTTTCTACCAAGTATTAAATAAATTTCAGCAAGTGTGTTGAATACTTTTTCCCTGTGTCATTTCACTTTATTACACACAACTTAATTTATGGACTTATTTGTTTTGATATCTTTGTATGTGTGGATTACTTGGGTTGTTACTGACAGCTGGTGAAAATGTCATGCCGATAGCCCCATCAAAAATATCTTTACTGAGAAAAATGTTGACGCGTTCAATACTTATTTTCCCCGCTGTATGTTTTTAAAAAAAATAAAAAATAAATTTCACATATTGCTGACTAGTTGTTTGTGCTTAATGTGTCTTCTGATTAAAACGGAAGTGTTGAAACAAGTTGTAGGAAGCCTCTGGAACCTACTTTTTGGTCTCTCACAGTAACTTCTCTGCTCTTTGTGCTAAGCTAATCAGATGCTGTCCTTAGCTTTGTTTACGGTATTGACACAGGTTCTCACAATCTGATCATACTCTCGGCAATAAGCATATTTCCCAAAATGGTGACCCCTATTCTTTTACCTAATTACCTTGAATGGTAGATTTTGGCTGACCTGAGGCATCCATGTTGGTTTGGTTTCAGACACTTGTACTGACCTTTAAACAGTCTATGGTGCTGACACATTATAATTGATTAAGTACCAGGTCAGATGTATATCAGCGCTTTCACATAAATTATCCAATCATAATTACAACTTGGATGTAAAACTCGTAATTATGGTTACTCTTATATGAAATAATGAAAGACTATTGAGTTGCATTATGGGAAGTGTAGGATCCCGTTTGACCCATACTACACGCTAAAGGTCAGGATACTTTGACCTCTGCTTCACTTTTAACCATTCTTTTTTAATCTGTCTCTCGCAAATTCCTAAATTTTATAGAAATACTGCAGCAGTACTCTTTTGAATGAAATAATGTACACTGGCTTTCCAATCTGTATGTATCATCCTACCTGAGGCGAGTTATACTGTAGTACAGATTACTGTAGTAGATTACAGTAAAGTCTTAAGGAGCTCTGTGTGTTAGACCTACTGCATGTGTCCTCATTCTCACTCTGGCCGACCTCAGACAGAGCCAGAGGGAGATTAGAGTCCTGCTGATCAATGTGGCTGTTAGGAGCCAACAGTTCAGTTAACAGAGCTAACGCACCGGCATGAAAGTAAACAAGCATCTGATCTGGTCATCTCTCTTGTGTAGGCGTTCAGGAAATAGGTGGGAGACGGCTGGATTATAGACTTTAATCTATGACCACAGCTAAGATGATAAGGCCAGGAGACAGTGGGTCACATTGACGCCATGTGGACATTATATGGAGCCAAGTGCCGCTCTCTAATGGATCTGACTGCATTTGAAGCTGTATTTATGTCATAAATGTAAACGATTATGTCAGATTTAGAACACTTTATGCATCAAATGAACCTGATAGTACCAAGGGCTTATATGTGCATTAAAACAATCTTGCTTTATATCTATAGTTATATGAGCCATCTGGTGATAGTTACAACTGTGGCATAGAGACAGAGAGAAACAGTATCTGCCCCATAGCAAGCCTTTAGACTGCCTTCAATCACTTTATGTTATGGTCAAATAAGGTAAAGCAAGAACTACTTTTTTTTAAAACCCTCCAAGCTGTACCTTATCCAAGCTGTACTGCTTGTACTGAGTTTGATGACCACATATTCTCCACTCTTAATGCATTTCAGCACGGATATGCACAGACACTTATAAGGGCAGGGGTTAAAAACAAAGGACCAGGGCAGGGCCAGTGACAAACAGGGCACTGACGGCAAAGACAAACAACATGAGTGAAAGAAAAGCTTTGATTTACTAGTTAAAAATGTCAAATAAGGCAGTGTAGGCTATAGAAATACAGTCATGTGAACAAATTAGGACACCCATGCTAAAGTTGACTAAAAAGAGGAATAAAAACATAATCTTTAGGAAATTGATCTTAATGCCTTAATTAAAAAAATGAGGAAAAATCCAATCTTTAAGGACACCAATTTTCTTTGTGAATGAATAATGTATCGTAAATAAATAAATGTTCTTCCTTAAAATACAGGGGGCATAAGTAAGTACACCCCTATGTCAAATTCCCATAGAGGCAGGCAGACTTTTATTTTGAAAGGCCAGTTATTTCATGGATCCAGGATACTATGCATCCTGATAAAGTTCCCTTGGCCTTTGGAATTAAAATAGACCCACATCATCACATACCCTTCACCATACCTAGAGATTGGCATAGGGTACTTTCCATAAAATCATCTCTCAATGCAAATCAAACCAGCTATTAGGCTAACTGAAATAAAACCATGCCAATCTCTAGGTATGGTGAAGGGGATGTGATGAGGGGATTAAATTGGTGTCCTTAAAGATTGGATTTTTCCTCATTTTTTTAATTAAGGCTTTAAGATCAATTTCCTAAAGATAATTTTTTTATTCCTCTTTTTAGTCAACTTTAGCATGGGTGTCCTAATTTTTTCACATGACTGTAAGGCTTCAGAGACCCATCATCAAGCCAAAACGGTTGCAGTTTCTAAGGTTGTATGTCTGTGAAAGCCCCAGTATAGAGTTTGAGAGGCTACAGAGAACATCTGTTGAGCACCTCAAAGACATTCTGGTAAACCTTTCGTCATCTCTGCAGAAAACAGGACTATATGTTCTCAGCAAAGACAGCATTGACTTCATCTGGGGACAGTATCTCATTGGCAGAGTTCATTGGTTAGTGAAAAAGCTCCTCTGTGGAAAGGTGCAAGGGGTGGATGAGATCAATTCCTAAAAGGCAACCAGCTTTGGCTGCCCTGTCAGTGTCACAGAGATTTGTCTGTCGGGCACAAGAGTTTGACCAACTGACAGAGTCACCGACCAACCGATGTTGTTATCCGTGGAGCCTGATAAAGACGACCACAGGAATGAGTTCCAACTTTCAAAGGTTCACATTACTACTACTTTGCCTCAGATAATTAATCATCTGAGGTCTAAGGGCATTTTACATTTCTTTTTAAATTCACATTTTAAGGATATTTGCATATAACTGATCCCCGTGTGTTTCATACCAAAATGTTCAGAACAAACTCAGCTTTCTGTAAAGCGAGGCCATAATTTGTTCCAGAGCAATGTGTAAAGAGATATTTTGGCCCTAAAGCTGAAAAGTTGGGGTTCACTTTTTGAAATTTCTCTAATCTCTTGAGAAATCATACCTACACTCAATTGTTTTGGTACTTGAAATGAGTTTACAAAATTTTCGGGTTCACAAAAGTAGATTAATATATTAATAAAATAGTAAATAAAAAATGAAATGAAATTTTGTATTATCGCTTTTTGAGTAGGACTGTTGTCAAACATCGCTTGGACTCGCCGGTGTGTCTTTTGTCCTCAGAGGGTTAAAGCATAAATCAAGATACTGGAAAATAGACTTGACTTCAGAGAGAACTTATGTCCACATCACAAAATAGTGCAACAACATTTAGCCTTTGCTTATCCAGCCTATATGTGTTTGTAGATTTTGGAAATGTTCCAGGAGGTATCCTGTAGGAGCAAAGTATACAAAGTATGCTGTTGTGAGCCATTAAGTATACATGTAATGCAAAGGTGTCAAACTCATTTCAGTTCATGGGCCACATACAGCCCAATTTCATCTCAAGTGGGCGAAAACAGTAAAACCATTGCCATGATGATAGTGGAGCATACCAAGCACTAGATTCCCATTTACCTCTGTGAAGAAATAGAAACTTGTGTCCATGCTTCTCCTTTTTGACAAAGACATTGTCCACCGTTGGCTCCTGCAAAAACAGTAGCCTAGCTTACGTGTGACGGTGTTGTGTCCCATAGCACGAATAATGTAGGCCTATCCAACATAGGGCCTGCTACTCTTATTAGGACAGCGCCACCCCCGAGTTGACAAATAGGAATAGCACTGCATTTGATTGAAAAATTTAAATGAATGACTTCTTTGCAATTTTTAACACTGGTAGTGACGCAAAGTCATCCAATGGTCCTGATTGGACCCATTGGCTGGTTCTGGCCTTAGGGCCGTATGTTTGACACCTCTGATGTAACATTCAGCTTTGTTTGCATTCTTGACAAAGTCCAAATTGAAAGTGAGTCAGGGATGCACCTTGTCCCCTCTCGTGTTTGCAACATGCAGACAGTATCTGAAATGTACATCTTGTGACATGGCTCCTTCACTGTGTGATGATGAAACGCTTTTTGTTTTGTTAAATTGCGGTTGCACTTTGCAGTGGTTGAAGTGATCAAGCATATCTGGATGTCTCTCAGTAAAACATGACACTTAAATTATACTGTATATAAAACTAAATAACTTAAATAACTGGTTAGATACATTTAAATCAGTAAGTATACACAATAGAGATAGAGGATAAAAGGAACAAAAGAGAGAACGAGGATCATACAACTGTGCCACTTCAGTAATGAAGCAATGAATATTTCATATTTATGTGCATGGAATCTCTCCCTGTTCACTCAAATCCCAGAGCCCTTTTTCAAAAATCCACGAATGGTCTTTAAAATATGAATTCATAATGTCAAGAGAGCAGAGATGGAGCAGCCACTTGGTTAAACACAAAGTTTCTTACATAACACATCTACTACGTCTCAGGCACTGGTGAGAGTGAGAGCATCAGCAAATAATGGACTTCTAGTTCTCTCAGGCAGGCGACAAAACTGTCTTCCATCTTTCTGAAAATAATCCCAACATAGCCCTGGATATTAGAAACTTTTAAACTCTCTCCTTCATGTTTGCATTTTTCAAATATTGTACTTTATGGGTGATGACAGGCACCTTTTTGTTTCTTTATCAGGGAAATTACCTGAATACGTCCATCCCCCACCCGGCCACAGCCGTGAAGAACCGTGGGCCAAGGTCTCGTGCTGGGTTGATTGGATAGCCGCAGTTCAGACCCATAGACACTCCGATGGCCATGATGATCAGGCCGATGCACAGAGGCTCCATGCCTTTTGGAGCACCAATATTCTTCCTGTCAGTGATGGCCAGGATACACAGGATCAGTGCAGCAGTTGCAATTACCTTAAAAACAAAAGCATCAGTCAATTAGTATTAATATTCACAAAATTCAAGACTACATACAGTTCTTTGATAAAAATAAAAGAACATATTACTCTTTATGTTGTTTTTGAGTTACTTCGTCTGCTGTGGTGACGTCTGTCCTATGTGATTTTGTCTAAGCTTATTATGGGGCTTCCCCTTTCCTGTCTGTCTAAGGCAGCTTTACTTCACAGCCCCATATGGCTGTATATTTCACATTATAAACATATTATCAATATATATATATATATATATATATATATATATATTATATATATATATATATATATATATATATATATTTATATATATATATATATATATATATATTTATATATATATATATATATATATATATATATATATATATATATATATATATATAGATTTATATATATATATATATAATTTTACTGATTTGACCATTTAAAGACAAACGGTCTTTATTCCAAATGCCCATTACCAAATATCACCATTCATTTGCTGTTACTCTCAAATGCATTGACAGGTCTAGTCATATCTCTACATAACAACTGAAAGTGAATTATAAAGTGTCTGATGGTGTAGCTGCTTTCTTAACATCAGTAATGAATTGTAAACGTTGGGGTAAATCATGATTTTATTTAGAAATATAACGGGTTAAAGGCATACTATGCAGGGATTGTCGCTAAAGTCAGAAGCACACGTCCCCTGATGGTTGCCAGAGCACAGCCCAGTGTACCATCTGCAGCATCACATACGGCAGCGAAAGTGAAAGCCAAACTCAGATTCACTCTCATTTTGGAATGAGCTTTGTCCACTTGCCGTTTGGCCTCCCTATATTTGTGTTTTTTTGGCACTGAGTCCGCCATTTTCATTGCTTCCTCTGGATGTGTGCTAGCGCCCATATGTCCAGAAACATCCCGAACACAGCAACATAAGAAGAAAATAATAAAATACAGGCAGAGAGCAGGGGCTCTGCAGAAACAGACACACACTTCTAGTGGGTCAAAATTGATGATTGAGAGGGATTACTTTTGTATTAGTCTATATATTGTTTTTAGGAAATTCCTGCATAGTTTACCTTTAAGAAACACAATACTAAGTTTTCATCTAAAACACAATCTCTTATGAATGTGAATGTACCTAAAATGTGTATGATCAAAAGAGAAAAAATACTGATTAGACCTTTAATGTCTTCACAAATACATAAACAAACGTGCATCTCGCCTACACATCCAGAACAGATGCTAGTTATTCTCTGCATCGGAGCAGAATTGTTCATACATCAGCAAACAACTCTCATGTCTATTTATGCATGACTGCACTAAATGCACTGCACGCTCACATGCATCTCTGTATGCTCTAGTGGCTTCTATATACATAGAATCATGTTGGAAAATCCCATTGACATCAATAATTCCATATAAAAAGGGGGCAAACGGCCTCCAAAGCTTTTACTTACATATTATCAGGCAGTTTGTATAAACTGGTTAAAGTATTATTATCCATGTGTATATCATAGTATATTTTTCAAGGTAAATTACTTGCAAGCCCCACCTGATCAACAAACCCATTTAGGACTGAGAGATGTTTTGCAGGATAGGATGCAAATATGTTGGCTGTAGCATTTGCACCAGTAACAGCAAATTCTCCATTGGTATATTCCATCAAAGCATCTGCGGAAAATAAAATACAACAAAGATAATCAATGGTAAGTATCACTAACAAGCTAATAAGTCAGACATAAAAACAGTATCCAGATCAAATAGGGAAAACTCTTTGCAAAGGCATATTTGTTTTTAACAAATACAGGGGGTTCTCTCATGAAGCAGGATTAGTAAATTAGCCAGATAATCTCACTTCAGTCAATGTTTCAGACTTGATGGGGTTCTAGGTTTCCTTCGAAACGTTATCTAGATAACCTAGTAATCCTTTCTGAGACAGTTTTCTGGTAGTGATGACATTTACACATTTACACCCACCATAATACAACCCATAGACAGCACAGGATCCAGCAAAAGCCCCCAGGAATTGTGCCACCACATACACAGGAAACTTCTTCAGAGGAAGCTTCCCCAGGATTACCATGGCCAGAGAGACTGCAGGGTTCACGTGGGCTCCTGGAACAATGAAACAAAAAAGATCAGCAACATCTAGTATCAACAACAACTAATGGAAGCAACAACTCCTCCAAACCATACAACGATATAGGTTGTTATAAAATGTCAGAAAGTGGTGAAAAAAGCTCATCACAACTTCCTAAAGCCCTGTCTGACCAACAGTTCCAAAAACTGTTTATTAATAGTTTTTTTAATCACATAGGACGCAGAGAATTGTCACATTTGAGAAGTTAGATTTAGAAAATGTTTGCTTGATAAATGATTTATAGGAGTACTCCAACGATTTAGCATTGGACTGCTATAACACTGTTGGACTCACAGTGGATAACAAGTCTGCAAAATCCAGAGATCTTTTCCACATATCTTTCTTTCTTCTTTGTTCAGATGTGTTATGCTGAAGCCGAGACTCAAGCAGAGATGAGGAGCGGACTACAGAGGTTTTGTAGGCTCACCTCTTTCTAATTCCTCATTCTCAAAGTTGTAGGCTAGTCTTAAGGCTTTGACACACCAACCCGACGACCAACCGTCGGCAGAAAAGAGAGTGGAACTGATCATTCGGCTCCCGTCGGTCCAAACAGTGCCTCGGAACACACCGAAGTGACGCCGTCTTGAGCGTACGTTCTGTGCGTGCGTGAGACGTAATACGTCTCCATAACAGCAGGCGGAGCTAATCTGTATTATCGCCCAAAAAATTAAAACCGAGATGACGAACGCGTCACGTGGGTCTGGCTTCTCCCGAATTTCAAAGCCGACCATAATGGCGGCTCGTTCGGAATACAATCTCATATTTTACGAAAATAGTTCACCGAAACATGTTTCTGAAAACATTTTAAGCAAGAAAAAGGCCATAGAGTTGCTAAATCTGTCTGTTTTTTTGAACGACCAAAGGACAGTTTGAAAGATTTTCGTCAGATTTTGCAAGGTGTTCGTCACGCTCTTCCCGCTTGTCATTTCCAGTAAGTGTTTTAATATAAGTGCACTGATTCGCTAGTCAAGGGCCAGCACTCCACCAATCAGATTGGTCATTAAGTCTGACTGCCCACTGGCTGATTCAACAAGTCAAATCGGCCCAAATTAAAGCCGACGACTCCTCCGACTGACGACGGCACGGAACACACCAAACAGACTCGAGTCAACGACCTCGCCAGACTGTCCAACGGCCGATAATCGCGTTGGTGTGTCAGCGCCTTTAAGCCTCAACGTCGCTAACATGCAACCGACACTGAATTAAATTAAATCGCCTCAAATGACATCACACATGCAGTAGTACTCCCCAGTAATTTAATGTGTAAAATTTATGTTCTTCTTTTAATAATTGATTATCAAAATAGCTGCCAATTATTTTTCTGTGGATTGATTAATTCACTAATCATTTCAGCTCTAAATCAAATGTCAAACATTTGTGGCCAAGCATTTTAAAAGTCTCTTGTGTCTTCTCTTACGAGATAAAGTAAGCTAAGTTCAGTGGATTGAAACACAGGCTGTCTGATCATTTAGTTCCTGTGTTCAAACCCTCTAGAGCTCATTCTTTCAAAACTTGCAGGATATCTTCAAACAAAGAGCATTGGGTTTGTGTGTCGCCAGAGTCGGCCTGTTTTACTATATTCTACATTGTCTTTAAGAGGTCGTGTTTGACATTCCAGCCAAATGTTACTGGGCTGTGATGACAGTGTGGGGTCATTTATTTAACACTCTGGGATCTTGGCTTTGACCTCTCTGTGGTAACACCACTGGGGGTATCAGCCATGCGCCCATTGTTAATCTCCCCATCCTGTTCACAAACACTGACTAAGACAACCAGCCAGACCGGCCTGTCTGAATTGCATCTGACATAATCTGCCTGAATCTGCTTAAGGCACACGTAGACTGCAGGTCATTAGAGTGACCATGATGTGTCACACTTACGGTACACTGTCATCTAAAATCTGTGACTACAAAGTGAAAACAATTGTGTTTTCTTCTCCTATGGGGCCGCCCTGCCAGGGAAGCCTAGTAAGCCAAGCTTGTCACACCTGACCCCCTCCTCTCCAGAGACCCATGCCCCAGTAAAGCTCATTAGTCCAATACCTATGATCATCTTCAGAGATGTCGTTGGACAGAAGCTTCCCACTGAGCTGTGGACCCCGGGGCTGAATGGCCCAGTCATGCAGCAAAAGCTCTCCATATATTAACCTCCTTGTCCTCAGGCTTTTCTGCTATTCCTCTGAAGCTACAACTCTTCTCATTAAACATGTAGCACAAGTAACACTGTAACACTATCAGAATGACCAACAACAACAGCCATCCTAAACGAGATAGAGATGAAAAGCCTGTTTCACTCTGCTTTTTTCCTCTCTCTCTCTCTCTCTCTCTCTCTCTCTCTCTCTCTCTCTCTCTCTCTCTATTTTCACTGATTCATTTTAAATCTCTCTAAATACACAAAATATATTAGTTCCCCCAAATCACTGATGGACTAAAACATATGGCACAGAAGACTTTTTGTCATCCCAAAACTGTTTAGTATATTGTATATTGTAAACTGTAAGTTTGTATGGCATGGACTTTTTAAGGTTTTAAAGTGCATATACAGGTATTTGTTTTCTTGCAGAGATTTAGATGAGAAGATTGAATCCACTCTCATGTCTGTAAATATGTAGATTGGGCCAGGAGCTGGTTAGCTTAGCTTAGTACAAAGACTGGAAACAGGGAGAATCAGCTTGCATGTCTCTGTCCAAAGGTATCAAAATCCACCTACCAGCACCTCTGAAGCTCACTAACTAACAAGTTAGATCTTGTTTTTTAATCCTTACAAAAACCAAAGTGCAAAAATTACTCTAAACATCTCTTGGTGGTAATAAATGAATGAGCTTTAGAGGTGCTGGTAGGTGTAGCTGTTTCCCCCTGTTTCAGTCTTTATGCTAAGCTAAACTAAATGTCAACTGGCTGTAACTTAAAAATCCGATATATAATATATTTACTGTATTAAATCAAAAAAACACCAATGTGTCATGAGATAGGCTATTAAGGAAACATACTAAGTTGAAATACTGTCTTCTCTGACAACAATGCTATTAAATTGTTGAAGCGGGACACAGCTTACATAGTCTATGGTCGCTCTGCAATGTATGGTATGTTATGGAATATTATTGTCGCTAACATTACCATTGCCAGCTTCACAGTTATGATATGTTGGACAGTAAGATGATTCCCACTTTGTTACAAACTGACTTGCAACCATAATGTGTAATGTACAGTGTATAAACAAGCTGCTTTTAGTAACTTATTTTGTAGATCATGCAACAACAAATATATTTATTCATCTATACATAAACTTATGTATAATTATAAGAAAATTATAATCATGTGGAAGAAAGGCTATATTTTTATTTCATTTTTTATATATAACAGGGTCTGGAAAGTAGTAGAACTGAAAATCTCCCCCTGCCCAAATACTTCCCCTGCTTCTGTTCAGCGGCCGTAGACGACAAACTGTGACTATGACCTGGGTACAGACGGCCGCGAGGTCGCCGTCTTTTAGCGATTGTTAGAGTAATTTAAAGCTAAAATGTCAAACTATCTATCTATTTATCTGTCTAACTCCATGAAGCCTGCTCAACGCAACCTTCGACATAATGGATCCCTTCATTGCTGATAAATGCACACTCACCATTTTGGCTCAGCAAGCCCATGAGAAGCACTGTGACATTTAACTATTCTTTCCTGTCCCTATCATTGCTGGCAAAGCACAGAGGCCTCTTCTTGCTGTAATCCTGGAAGAATGTATCCAATGTCCCATTTGTACATTAAGACACTGATACTACACTGAAAATCAGCCCATTAGAGACCGTAATTACAACATAGTCTAATCTCCAAAAAAACCACACTCCATTAGTTTCAGTAATTCTTGCCTTCTAGACAAGAAAAGTGGTTACTATATGTTGAATGCTTTCCATTATGTAACACTGAAAGTCCATAATAAAGGTCTACACTGGTCTTCATAGGCCATTACTTTATCTAGATCAGTAGGCAATGTTCTCAATCTTTGTTATACTGTAAGAGCAAAGAGACAGCCAGACATCCATGACCAAAGATCGCATCTCCACCACAGACAAACACTGAGTGACAGACAAACACTGAGTGACGACCTTTGTTACCAGCCTGAGCTTGTGGCTTTTTACAGGCCCAAATATCAAATACTTATGATTTCCTTGATTTTCTTTCACTGAGAACCTGGCAATGCCTTGGAAACTGGCATTTTTTTGTTTTTACAATTTTCTGACATTTTAGTGTCCAATTAATCTGCAGAATAATTGATAATGGAAATAATCATTAGTTGCAGGAGTTAAGAAAGTTAATGATTTAATATTGTAATGAATGTGAGCTGTGTGTCCATACAACATGTGGGCAACTTTTACCTGACACTCCCCCTGCAATGTAGACAGCCATCATGACTCCCAGAGTGAAACCAACATGGATTGTTAAGGGCTCCCCGAGAGCCCCTTCACTCAGCACCGTCTGGGCCACTGAACCACATCCAAAGAGCTGGGACACAGACAAGAACAAAAACACAAAGGGTGGAGGTAGAGAGACTCATTGTTTTTAATTATTCCAATTATACCCGCCATTAACACTAGCCCTCTTGTCCACCAACAGCCTCCGACTGCCACAGACAATTTGTCCTACTTGGAGCCTGGAAATAAAATAATGAATCCCCCACTTACTAGGTGAAATGCAGAAGTAATTCAGACCACAAAAAAAGTGTTGGGAGGAGAGCAGTCATCCAAAAAAAAACTGTTGTGGAAGCTGCATCACTCCTCTGATGTGGCATCACATGCATTAAAGTGGACTCAGCGGGGTGACAGGTGGAGGCAAGGGCAGTCCAGACTAGGAGCACATAATAACTGAAAAGCAGGCAACTCTTTTAAGGAATGCTCAGGAAACAAAAAAAACAATGATACAACTCTGTACTGCAAAGTGAGCTGATCATTTGCCATAATCAATTTAATCCCAGGTTTTTTTCTCCCATAACCTCATAACTGAGAGACAATGACTTATTACAGTTATAATGATTCATATTTTATGTTACATTGCACTTCTAGAGAAGTTGTGAGGAAGAAAAACAGTCCCACATCAGTCACATCTTGTTATGATTGTCAGGAGCAAATTACAGCTGTAGCACATCAAAGAGAAGTCTGTTATTCCCAGAATATACTATCTGTTAATAGAGACATATGAGAGACAGCAGCCAGAGTCCCTGGAGACCCAGTTTGACACCTTATTAGCATACTGGTTCAAAGCTTTAAAGCGGCTGTTTAAGCTGGATGACAGGTGCAGAGGGAGGTACTCACTATCAGGACAAATATCCCTAGAAATTCCGCCAGGAACTCCTTAAAGATGTCCCGCCTCAGGCCAAATCTCTCCTTCATCTTCCTCTTACTCTCATTTTCCATTTTTTTCTGCGGCGCCTTGATGTCTTCCTCTGACCAGAACAAACAGCTAACAACTACGAGGGAGTGTGTGTGATTGTCGGTGCAGGTTGCCGCCTCCCACTCCGTGCGCTCGGACCGTGCAGGCTGACAGGCGCGTTAAGCTTTCTGCATCTATTTCCCTTTATAACCACAAGGGGTCTACTTCTTATTAGAAATATAGACTGCAGGCATCCAGACCTAACAGTTGCTGAAAGTAGCCTATTTGTTTTCATTTAGTTTGTATTCATATAGGCCTACAGAACGTTTTTTGAGATGCAAAAAATAACAGTTTATAATCTTATAATAGGCCTATATTTCTAATAGGCCTAAATATAAGATTTAAAAATGCCATTATCGCGCAATGAATTGGAAAATTCATAAATAACAGGCTGCTTCACTTTGAGAGATAAAATAAAAAAACATAGGCCTACTCGTCCGGACGGATATTTAGTAAATTACTAAACTCACAGTCATGTTTGATGGCTCTAAAGTGTAACCATTATCACCAACAGTTATATTGCCTTTAGAATTGCAAACCAATAGTCACTTTTGTAATCACACAATTTGGTTCTAAATGTTAAGTCTATAGCTGCTAGATCCTCCCTTTATTATTGACACAATGCAGTGAAAATATATTTGATTATAGTTCTAGTTTTGATAAAGTTCTCATTGGCCATTTAGAATTTCAACAAACAATTTAGGATGATGAAGAAGTTTTTGAATCTAAACTTGGCTCAGTGCAAATTAAAAAAAATGGTGAAAAACTTGAGGTCAATGACATTTTTTTGTATTTTTTAACAGATCTTCATGTGAATAATATTAAACTTAATGAATTACAGATAATTGAGCCCCATACTGTTTTCAATATGCACATATGATTGTCTCAATTCAAATTATAACGTTAAGCTATTTGTTAGTTTTAGCTGATAATACATTTATAAATTGGAAATTATGCATAGTTGCCTCATTTTGGCATTTAAAACATTTCAATTAAAGTCCCACGATCATTTTTAAATAATGATGGTAAAATGTATTGCTGAATGCCAACAGAAAAACTATTTTACAAGAGTGATGTAGGCTATAGAAAATACATAGATGTATATTTTAGACTTAATGTGAGGGAGTGCCAGTTTTCACACGCTTTGTCTGCCATGAGGCTATTGTTCCACCCGGAGAGTTATTACTATTATATTTATAGGTTACAACACATAACTAAGTGTGGCCTAAAGGCTATATGTGAGAAAATCTGAAAGAAAACAACTGAGTTATAGGCTACTTTACAAGACGTCCTTAACATGACATCCTATCTGCGTAAATTGGATCTGTTGTTTAGATATCTAATCTCTTTATAGAATTTTTGTTGATAAAAAACTAATTATAACGAAATTCCAACCAAAAAAAATTCACATTCACGGAATCCTCTTACTTTTCATATTATTGTATGAATTGTTTAAATCTTGTCGGGAAATAGACTTCCCAGAGCTCGTTTTATCTTTGGCACTTTTTCTTTTAGTCAAATCAGAAAGTTTGCAAAGTTTTAACACTAACCTTTCTCCATGCAGCTACTGTGGTTCCACGTATCAGTCATATTGATCTTGTCTGCTCCTTCCTTGTTGTTAAAATTAACATCCCATTTATCTTATCAAACCGCTCTTTGTAAATAGCCTACTGTTAAAACTTTAAATATGTGAGTGTGACTCTGAAGTGTCCGAGGCCCGCTCCATCCAACAGAGGGAGCTCCATGAATACATTTGAACTGCCGGCTCTAAAGTTGTCCCAATGTCTCCTCCGGTATGTCTTATCTTCCGTTCACTGTGCTTTGTAAAAAGGTGAGGCGACAGGCTGAGGATGGGATGTTTTGAATGCATTAATCAATGTCACCGTTTCAGGCACGTCCTCTTTGATGTGAAACAGACACTTTGAGAGTGTCGCCCATGCTGTGAAAAAAGGGTTATGTGCTGATGGAGAAACAGCATCCTCCGGGGATTTGCAAACGATTGGCCTTGCATCTGTCTCCACACTCCTTTGTCCTGTCAAGAGGCTTAGATTATGAAATGTAAAATTTAAAGGCCCTTCCGCTGCTTGGGGAATACTCCTGAGCATGTTTTAAAACTATTGTTATTTCACTGAGCACTCTTTCTCTCTGGATTCATCTTGAATCCACAGTCTAAACCACACATAAACTTCTGATTTGCCTTCTCACTGTTACCTGTGGCTTCATGAATGTGCGAGGAAATGCAGATGTTGTGGATGTGTTAATACATGCGTGGATTTGCTTTAATTCCTTTAGTTTTCGGAGACAGGCTCGCTCACAGCTAATTGGTGGATGTTTATTGGGAGGTTTAAAGGAGGCGCTGAAAAGGAATTATCACCTGCAGGACAAATATCTGCCAACAACACCCCGGCAAGTAGCAGCAATCCCTCTAGTCCACATTTACATAACATCTTCGGCCGTGGGGAGGTTGTGTTAGGCAAATAAAGACCACAGGGTGATAGTGAGCCAAAGAAAGTAGTTTGACACCTTTATGTCACTTAGGAAATGTTTAATGATGGTGTAAGAATGTGTAAAGAAAAGGAAATACTAAATCTGCTTTAATATGTAGGATAACCATGTATTAGGGTATAGTTCGATATGAACTCGTATATACAACATGGAGGAGAAATCCTTGATGTGGATATTTGAATTGAATTACATTGAACAGGAACTGATGAAGATCCTAATAAAGTCAAGAACAGCTACTAAATATTGTGGTGAGATCGTTTTTCCAGAAAAATATGCAGACTTATTAGTGCTGCAGTAAGTTTGTGTAACTAAAGTCTGTTTCACCGAAGGGGCCCATCTATATAAACCCTTAACATGGGTCTAATGTAGCCTGTGGTCTAATTTAAAACTTAAGCCTTATATTGAGTTCAGATAACATTATAGGCCTACCTGTGATTAACATACTTAACAATTCCAAACTCTTTTAATAATGCATGGCACTGTGTTTTTTTGTGTTATAAAACTATGAATTACTGTAGAAAACAGTCGGCTGTCGGAGGGTGAAAGCAGTGAAAACTAAGTGTACCGGGGGTGTGAGGTGGGTGGTGGATATGTTTCTCCTCCTTAACACGCATGGCTAAGGTCGTTTAGCCTATGTAAATGCGTGAATTTAATTTTCAAAAGGACAGCCCTTTTCGTTGCCCAATGAAAATGAACCGCGGCTGACACCTGGCTATAAACCCAGGAAGAAACCCAAAGTCCTAATCAGAAATCTGTTGAAAAAACCCCGAGAGGCGCAGCAGGCAGACGAGTGGAGAGACAGCCGCGATGACTTCCAGTAAGATCGAGATCCCCGGAGAGGTGAAGAGCGACCCCGCTACTCTCATGGCATCCCTCCAGCTGATGCCTTCACCGGTGCCCAACCCGGAGATCAAGTACACCAAGGTCTGTTTCTCTCCACACTCTCGCCGCCGACCGACTCGCTTTGAGCGTATAACGACTCAGCTGCTGCTCGTACATGTCTGATCATTTGTATCTTTAACCAAAACTTTTTTAAACTTTTCGTGTGTCGGCAACTGAAGTTACCAAGTAGAACTTAAGTAGCCTAACAGACCGTGTAGCTCACTCAGAGTTGGACCTGATAAACCTCTCCGGACTAAACTTTCTAACAGACCTGATAAACTGACAATTCAAGTCACGATGAGTCTCTTCTGCGTCCACGTGCTAAGTGTAGCTCTGAATGAAATACTCAATAACCCCTGGACACGATCATTTAACTAACGAAGTATATAACGGACATAAGAAATTTCATTTTTTTTGTTTTCTTGGTCACACTTTACTTGATTCATAAAAAGGAGATTTTTACATTTACATTTTTACATATACCTGGTATTATGATAAAGACTGATAATTGATTTTGCAGATAATTTTAGCCAGTTATAATTGCCACAAAATAGAAAATAGTGTTTTTTATCAGGAGGCGAAATAACGTATTAATAAGGGCGTGTCATAGTTTGACCTTGTTTAGGAAAAGTGTATTAAAATTATGTAACACTGAGTGGACAACTATATTTAACTATTATTATAAAATGTTGTATTTTTTCACATTGCACCTGACCAACAGCCTTTCAGGTTACTGCATGGGAAGCAATTAAAGTCGCCTAACAAAGGGATATAAAAGTAATTAAAAGGAAAGGCTACTTATACAAATTTGAATATTACAAGATTGGAACTAAATCCTTCTCTTTCTTTCATTGTTTTTGCATTATGATTGTAACTTTCACTTCAGTTTGATTGTGGTATGTAAAGAGTCATGCAGTTCTTAATTTAATTAATCTTTGATTGCTCACAATGATTTTAGGTAGCCTATCAGTGGCAAAGGCTGAGTTTGTGTATAAACAACACAACCCAAATTCATTCTTTATTTTTAATGAAGTATTTTCTTTCACTGACATCAGTAATTACAGCATTAAATCAAGTGTTGTCTCATTATTATATGACAGCATGTTTGTTTAGCAAAAAAATGGTTTAATACTAAAATGCTCACAGAACAAATGTGTTATCAGAGCACATACAGATCATCCTTTAGTCAGAAGTGTGTGGGTGGGAGAAAAGGGATGCAAACACAGCTGGAGAAAGCAGCTTGAGTCAAACAGAGAACTTCATTTGAGTCATGAAACAAATCATGTTGCAGATATGACTAAAAAAATATGCTTTCAGAGAGACCAGATCTGGTAATGATACTGTATGTAAGTCATATATTCTGGTTAAATGCTTCAACATTTTCTCAGAATAAAAAACATAGCAGTATACTATTATATAATTGAAGCAATCATCAATCAGTAAATCACATGCTCTTATTTCTCATTAGAGTGTTTGAGCCTTCACTTGGAATGTGAGTCTTGACCCACCACAAGTCTTGAAACAGTTACACACATGTTGAAAATAGCTCTCATCTCTAATCATCTCTGCAATGTCTTTACAATGCACACATTGGGACACCTCGAAGCAAATTTAAGTCATAAGTTAGGAGTTCCTAATGTGTACAGACTTATTTTGGTTTGAGGTGTCATCTTCAGCCTTAGCAGCCAGGATGTAGCCTGCTGCAGTTCTGTTGCTACTGAAAGAGTCTTTTAGCTGCAGAACAAGTGTTTTTATGATTACCAAGATTAAAGGGCACATCTCATAGAGGTCAGATTGATGATAGCCTGGTGTAAGTTCAGCTAGAGCCAGGGCCAGTTTTTAGCCCGCTATATTAGGGTCAGCTTATAGAAATTATATTTTGGAAACTTTGGTGGTTAGTAGCCCAGAGGTTAGAAAATGGAACTAGTAACCCAAAGGTTGCCAGTTCAAAACTCTGTTGAAATGGCACAACAATTTGGCTGAAGGACACCTGGCTTGGCAACCCAAAGGCATATAGTAGGTTTTGTTTCAACATTGGTGGGGATATATATGAAGTTGGGGATTTGTTGGTCCTCCCCCAGAAAACACTTAATTTCCTGCATTCTGCTGAATTTGTATGCATCAATTTCTGTCTTTTTCTACATCAATTAATTAATAGTGGAAATGCCTTTGTTTAGCCTACGTAAAGACACAGAGCCCCGTTTGAGACTCTGGTCTCTGGATGAGACTAGCTTAGGGAAGCGGCTGTATGCTGCTCTTTATCAAGGGTGGAAAACCCAAACTACGGCAGAAATAAATGGAGCGACAGGTCTGCCGCAGCAGAGCGCATCCATTAAAATCAACTGAAGCTGCTAAACTGACCACGGAAGCCGCGCTGCTCACCTCTATTTTTACAGAGACAGTAGACACAGAGCTATAGACGGGTCTGCTTCAGAGCTCCGTGTGTTTGTGCCTGAACACGACGAGAAGACAGGGTGGGCAGTGGGTGACTTTGGAGGCGGGCTGTAGGCTGCCCACCCAATTTGAAGTTAGAAACAGTACTAATATTTTCTGTGCTATTTACATATTTTCGTAACTTTTGATTGGGTAGGCAAGATGCACATTTGGATGGGCTAAGCCCACCCCTACCCCTGGCTACCGCCGGCCTTGGTCAGTGCTATAATAATTGCTCTGTGTTAACATATACCTCAGTGTTTTAAGTGCAAAGGGCACACGCTGCTGGTGCACCATAAAGAGGACAGTACATGTTGTATAGGCTCTGTCGTGTTAGTGCAGAGTGTTAGTTAAAGGAAGGACAGAGGAAAATTTAGGGAGCGACTTGGTGAATTAACCTCAAGGAATTTGGTTCATCAAGTCCCTGTTGGTTTGGTGGACATAGAGGGCAGAAGGGCCCTGATTTATGGGAACCCCTGGCGTGGGCTCTCCTCACACCCTGTTCCTGTTCCCAACCCCACTGACTGCAGGGGAAACAACCAACACTGTTCACTGGCCTGTAGGGTGTGTGGATGGCGCTGCAAGCTTCCAGACACAGATTCTTTCCTCAGATATTGTTTTTACACTAATATATTTATTTTTCTGCAACATGAAGGCAATGATAAGCTTTTCCTAACTTACATTTAAAAAAAATAAAAATAGAAATCTTTGTTTTGCAATGCAAAGATTACATGTGAGCGACCGTGGAGACAGAGATATGGTTGTTACAGTATTATTACTTAAGAGGTTTGCTTCTATAACATGAGCATGTCATAAAAAATGGGTTATTGCAGTCAAGGGTTGCTCCTTGTCCTTTTCACCAAGTCATGAACTTCTCACCGTCAACGACACACTGATAGTATCAGTAAAGCTATCTTCCCTTTTGTGTGCATCTGTATAAGATTGCAGTTCTTTTATTGGTCTATTGATATCTACATAAACAGAATTGGTAGTCTTCATACACCCATTCTCTTTTAGCTAAAAGCTTGAGTAGGAAAGCTGTCTCTCGATTGTCTTGTCCCCTACCCCCACATTTCTATCGCTAGAAGGCTCCAACAGCTGGCTTACAAGACAGAAATAGTTTAAAGGTTGATAGGACCACGAAGGAAGCCATAACTAAGAGAGCCATGATAGCTATTTATTGATGTTTTCCACTTGTGGTAGAAGTGAAGAAGAGAGACTCTGATTTATGAATAATTAAAGCAAACAGAGAAACTTTTCCTGCGCTTTATTAGTGGGTGATAATTCTGGCCTTTGTGGTTTTTCACACCGTTCAGTGATAATGACTTGTTAAACCAGACACTTAGTGGGACACATTTTACTGGGAATGGAAATAACTCTGCTGTTTTACTTAGAAGGAGCAGTCTGTAAATTGTTTTTTTTGTATAGTAAAAAAAACAGCCCGTTGTTTTGCCCTTGAAAGTTTCCACATTGACAAATGATTGCAGTTTAGCTGACTGATAAGAATGTGTAATAAAAACAAATCTACATTTTTAAAATGGTGTTTGTCGTTCCAGTTTAGTTTTACTGTTCTTTAATATAATTATATTCTTTAATAGGGTAATAACGTGGAAAATAGTGTTACAAATATACAAAACTAACAAAGACCAGATTGAGGGATCAAATTCAGTGGCCTTGTGCATTGTCTGAGTCACAGATCTCTTAATCTTATCAACAGTTATACATTTTCTTTGTTGCTTTGCACTTTCACCACAGGAACTTTTGCAGAACCTATCTGCTGAAGACCCACGTTTTTGTAAAGCAGTCTATGCAGAGACATCCACTCAGTTTGGATGAATAAGAGGCTCCATCAATCTGTCACTGATTGAGATAGCACAGATGGAGGCTTGGGGCTCCCCGATGCTAGGTGCTGTCCACCGGGGTGTAAATTATGACCCTGTCTCACTGTGTGGGTTAGTGGCCCTGCCTCGCCAGAGCCTGACCTGCAGTTCTGGAGTTTTTCACTTCAAAACCACCATCTTACTGCGATCAAGATCAAACAGAGCCAAAGTTAGGGGATACTGTGCAACTAAATGATTTATCACAACGAGCACAGCGAGAACTCTCCCCCCTCCTCCTCTGCCTTTGCTTACACAATCTCCCTGTTCGCACATACATGGCCACATACTCTCTAAAACACATCTCTTTGATTGTGACAGGGTAAGTGTGCACTGCCATTAATATGTCCATTGGTGTGAAATGCCTACTTGTGCTGCGAGTGTAAATTATCATCTTAGCAGACACGTCAACATCATGTCCCCTGTCTCTTAATCACTGTTTAAGGAAGAGCAGTGACAGCGAGGTTATCCTGTTAACTTCCCATACCTTCAGTCTGTGGCCCTCTTGACAAGGAACGTGTAAATCCTTACGGTGTCATTATGAAAAACACTTGGCTTCATAAATCTGTTGGAGTATAGGCTCTTTTCACCAGCGAGCACAAAACATAGCAGAGACAGAAGTGCTTTTCTAGATGTTTATTTGTCTGTGGAAAAGCGTCACATTTAAAAAAGAAGACTTCCTTTTTGTACACTGATCCCATGAGTAAAACAACTGTTCTTTAAACATTTCCTTGACCTGAGATTTAGAGATAATACGTACAAAGGAAACTTTCAAACCTCAGATGTTCCAAGGGAGAAAAAAACCCAGTAGAGAGAGGAAGTCCATTTTTTATTGTTGATTCATGAAAATCAAACTGTGTATCACTGTTGTCTCTTAGCAATTTAGACATTTCATCAAGATTGTAGATTAGGTTCTGATATATTTGTGTACTAAATTACATTTACATTAAAGCTGAAAGGTGATATGTTTTTGATGAATGATAAGATTGTTTTCTGGCATTTTGCTCAGATATTTGAAAATGGAGGTTTTGGGATTGATGGACGCCGATTGGATAAGTTACTGACTACTGACGTAAAATATGCCTTTATGGATAAGAATCTGCTCAAAAACATCAAACAGTTGTATTCAGCTGTAAAAGAGGAAATTTAATATCCCCTTTGGGGTTTTAAAAATGTATTAATAAAGTAGCATCATATAGGACTGGAAAAGGGTTTAATCAAACTGTCTGATACTCCAGTGATGTGCACTGTCTCTCTGACTACTGGAAGAAGTGCATAAGAAGTTGTTTGTAATTACAGCCTTATGTTAAATTTATGTTTCTCACATAACTTCTGAGTCAGAATGAACAACTTTAACCACTTGACCACACACACAGACGAGACAAAGACGTTTGCCAGTCAGTGACAGCGAGGTCGCCCTCGCCAAACCTAGGAGCGCAGGGTGGCATTGTCTGTGGGGATGTGAATGAAAAACACGAAGGCTCCATGGTGTCAGACATGTGGAGAGGAGTAGGAGAAAAAACCCAGCTGGTCTCCACTTTCACATGCTCTCCACTCACTTGTAACAGTAGTAATTATAAAACTTTTGAAACCCATCCAGAGAGGAAATAGAGGTCCTGTGATAGGGGAGGATATGAAACTTCCTGCGCAGACGAGTGTTGCAGGTGCCTGGGTAGGGTTTGTCTAGCTGTGGAATCTTGGCACACACACACACACACACACACACACACACACACACACACACACACACACACACACACACACACACACACACACACACACACACACACATAAATAAACCCTTATACTCCCCCTAAAACCCCTCTCATACCAACTCAACCCAACTCTCATTCTCACACAACCCCCCCCGAAAGAACTGAGTAGCATTACATATTCCTTCAGCCGTTAGCATTTGAGCTGTGAGAAGAAGCAAAGAGCCAAACAGATGTTTTGTTGGCTGCAGAAAGTATTTTGGCATTTCTTTCTTCCTGTTACAGTACACTCCTAAAAATGAATTATCCCAAAAAAATCACGCAAAGTTTTTTTAACATGAAAAATATAAAGGACATAAACTCTCTATAGACTATAAAATCTCAGTGCAAGGTTTACAAATCATCATTTTTGTAACGGATGACGATGATTAAGACACCTGCGTCAAATGGCCAAATTAGCAAACAAACAAAAAAAACGTTAAATCGTTTGTGTATATCATGTTTCATATTTTTATTATGCCCATGGTCAGGCTCTCTCTGGATGATGTGATTGACAGCTTTTGCAGAAAAGCCTGGGAGTTGCTAAATGTTTGCAGCTGCCCTGTGGCCCATGCAGTCTTGACCTATATGCTTACTGCTTAGCTCTAATCCACATCAGGCCTCCTCGTTATGCGTCAGGCATCACAGATCACAGCTTTTTGTCCATTCCAATGCATTTTTTAATTAATGCAGCAGCACATGTTTAAAACTTTTAAAAGTTATACTTTAAATGGTTTAATTGCAAGAGCAGAAAATAGTTTATTTGGAACATGTTGTCATCATTTGCAGTTTGAGGACACCAAGTTAATTCTAAGTGCTCATTGGCAGTGCAGATTGTAATAAACATGAAATAAACATGTGAAGTGATAGTGACGACCCCGCAGGGAATGGGAATGGGAAACACGATTTGTCATTGTAAAATGTGCACCCTTGCACTTGCTTTTTCATTCTTGTGTTCTTTGCCCCTCATCCAAATGATCCTAAAAGCAATTTTAAGAAACCTCAAGAGTTGATTTACGACTCAGCACTGTCATCTTAATCAAGTCTCTCAAAGGAACGAGACAAAAGTCTAACACCAGTCCGAGCCCAGAGAGAGGACCGAGCCAAACGGCGGCTGACAGTTGTCCTTTTCTGGCCGTGATTTAGATGGCGGCCTGCTCCACTGTTCTCGTGCTTCATCCGTTCTCCTTTAGCAGCGTCTTGTGAGAGGGGTTACGCCATGCATAAAGCTACCCATGGTCTGCATTCTTGCTCGGACTGTTGAGGCTGTCAGGGGGCTCCTGTGATTTAGGGTGCCCCAGTTCAGTGGCCCCTATAAATTTAAAAACTAATTCAGTGCTCTACAGGACTTTCTGTTTTTGTAGCTGGCCCTCTGCTCCTTATCGTTACTGACAATTTTATGAAGTGCTCTTAATGAGCGTCAGATTAAAGGTGGCCTCTGATGGAAGGCGCCTAAGAACACTGTGCGGGGAGAGAGAAGCCACTATGGCCTTGTCTATCTGTGTGTTTGTGTGTGTGTGTGTGTGTGTATGTGTGTGTGTGTGTGTGTGTGTGTGTGTGTGTGTGTGTGTGTGTGTTGGGGGGGGGGGGGGGGTGTGACCAGTACAAAGGAAACGTAGAGGAATGAGTCTGTAACGTATGGTTCTGTGGGGTGGTACACACAGATACTGAACACCTTAAATGTCTGCATGTGAGTTATTCATACACAGAGACCACATCATGAGCCTCCGAGCCGTGGGAATGAAGAGGAGGCTGGAGGTAGAGTGATGTGTTTGCTGCGAGTCCAACAGTTTTCAGACTCCCTGGCATTTTATACCAACCCAAAAGTAAACACGAGTAACAGTTTACAGCCAATTAAATAGTGCTTAAAGCCCAGCATTTATGGAGTTAAACATGTTGGAGAGTTTAGGGAAGCTTAGGCCAGTGGGATACTTGAACCCTGCTCTCAGGTTTGCTCTCAGTGCATCTGAACTCCTCTAAAGTAGAAAGACGGTAAGAGCATATGTATACACAGAGGGATTTGTGCCAGCAGATGTTCTCTTTCCACTCTATCTATCAGGCATACTGACAGCCATTAAAAACAGTGTGTGAGTAGTCTTCCTAATGGATCTAAACATGTCAGCTTTTTCTTATGACTTAACTTGTGTAAGATATATTTGCCAATTTCAAATCACACCTTGCTTACCAGCATATAAAGGGTTTGCTTTTATTTGTTTGCGACATAATTGTCAGCTTTGTGACTCTGTAAACATTTACTTTTCTTTTGGTCTTAATAGATGTTGAATATGTCCTGTTTGGAATCCCAGGCGGTTGTTTAACGGAAGACTTGCTTTAACGCATCACAGAAACCAAGCACGGCACGTGTTTTATGATCTTGTAAACGAGCAGTGATGTTGTGAAACGTGTGTCTGTGCGCTTGGGGGTGGGTTGGTGGGGGTCTGGTGTCTGATAGGGATTTATCTGCACCCCCCACCCCTTTGTCTGGATGGTGGAGCACTCCCCAGAGAGCAATGCAGGACAGGCTGGAATCTCTGTCCAGATTTCCAGAGATTCTCCCATATACCTTACACCAAGAGCCTGGAAGAGCTGGGACTGTTAGTCTTTCACAGCCTCAACTACAAGCATGTGATGAAATGATTACTTAACATAACATAAATATTTAAAAAACAAAAAAGTTAGTCATTCTCTCACTCACATCCCACTCAAGCTTGTTTGCAAATTGTATCTTTGCAGTCAAATTAAGTTCATTTGCATAAGGTTTTAATAATCAATTTGTACATTCATACAAAGGAAATTATAATTTTTAACTTTATATTCAGATCTTTTATTGCATCTGTTTACTAAAATATAAAAAACTGCATTTTTTTTTCCTGCAGATTTTCATCAACAATGAGTGGCATGACTCTGTTAGTGGGAAGGTCTTTCCTGCCTACAACCCAGCTACTGGAGAGCAGATCTGTGAGGTCCAGGAAGCAGAGAAGGTAAATACTCGACAGCATGGCATCTTTGGTCCGTCTTTTTCAATGAAAACAGGGTTATCTCATGTATAAGTATCAATACAACACTATATAAATACGCCAGTTAAAAGTCTTGCTTTGCTTTTAAAATTTTACTCAAGTAGAAGTATTAGTAACAAACTCTGTACTTAAAATATCAAAAATAAGTACTTGTTATGCAGAATTCCCCCTATAAGTGTTACATTATTTTATTATTGGATCATTATTATTGAGACATTAACATGTAAGCAGTACTTTAACGTTAAGGTAAACATGGAGCACAACTACTTCATATACTGCTGAGTAGTTTAATCAATAACAATGCATCATAGTTTGTAAACTGATTATATGTTTTGTGTGCAAGTAAATAAATGTAGTGAGATAAAAAGTACATCTCCCTCTGAAATATAGTGGAGTAGAAGTAGAAGATAATCTTAATTGTACTAAGTATTCACTGATTGAGCAAATGCACTTACTTTCCACCCCTAGATAGTTTGATAATGTAAAAGTAGGCTAAAAGTTATTAAAAAAAAAAAACATTGTATAAAATATTCAGATATGCTACTGGCATCTGGATCAGGTTAGATAATTAATATGTTTCTTTTTTTCATAGGCTGATGTTGATAAAGCGGTGCAGGCGGCTCGCCTCGCCTTTTCTTTGGGCTCCGTATGGCGAAGGATGGACGCATCTGAGAGGGGGCGTCTTCTGTCCAAACTGGCTGACCTGGTGGAGAGAGACAGTGTCAATCTAGCAGTAAGTTATATTGCTATGTCTCTGAATTAATTAGTCAATGTAAATAACTTTTTTAGTATAGAGGGACTCAGTTATTATTTGGGTATAATAACAAAAAGTCCTCTTATCCACTTGATTGTTACCCTATTTGTAATTATTTTTAACAGCACTGTAACTGCAGATAAACTGTAGTATAACAATTATTCCTTTGTCTCTTTATTTCATTTTACACCACTTGCCCCTGTTTTTGAAAATACTCATAAACTTGCTTTGTGTGGGGCAATTATTGTAGCAAAACTATTTGCAAATTGTGTGTAGAGTTGTGTAACTATATCTCAATCTGTAAGTGCGTACTCAGTTTTGTCTACACATTTACAGATTGATTTACACATTTACAAATCTCAATACACATGCAAATCTGAATACAGATTTTGAGATTTTTTACGCACACACGGGTTGAGATACAGTTACACAACTCTCCACACACATTTGCAAATAGTTTTGCTACATTAATGGCCCCATATATTTGCCTTAAAGAGAACATATAACTGTAACTTAGGGGCTGTATTTGTAGTTTAGTGTTATCTTAGTGTCAAATTTCACCCACGGGAGAGTGTAAAGAGTGGAACAGTATGGAATTATGTGAGGATCACAAGGTTATATCACATATTTTTTAAACGTCTCCCCCGTCTCTCTTCAGACTATTGAGTCACTGAACAGTGGGAAGCCTTTCCTGCCCACCCTGTTTGTGGACCTCCAAGGAACCATAAAGACACTGAGATACTTTGCTGGATATGCAGACAAGATCCACGGCACTTCCATTCCAATGGGTAAGATCCCTCTTTGAGAGTTTGAGACAGCAGAGTTTAAGTGAAATGGACAAAAGGCAGAGTGGTGGTGGGATCCCTAGCTTGTTATTAGTTGGGCTGGGTATCAAAACAAAATACTTTGAGAATCGACTGAATTGTGTCTTCACTAAGTATTAAAAATGATAGTACCAAAAGTTAGTTTCTTGGTCAGATTATGACGATCATGTGCCTTGATTTAAATCATAGTTTCGTTAATTTTTCACAGACACATTTCTTGTACAAGAGTTGGTTATAATTGTGCATTAACATGCTCCTGGGATGGTCCCATTTCCCAAGTTGGGAAGTTGTTCTTCCGACTTTGGTGTGTTCATAAGCTTTAAGTTGTAATGCGGAAACAACATGGACGCTAAAAAGTGGTTGTGTTGTATTTTGTTGCTCAGAGCGTTTAAACAACACGTTGATAGCTGTTTCCAGTATTTATTTCCTGTTTGAAGCTTTATATAGGTAATTTGCCCCAGTGTGCCAGTTGCTTTACCTGACTTGTTATCATGTTTAATGCTAATAAATAACTTTTCTAACTAATCTAGGTCACTCTATGTGGACAGCAACTAATGGTTACAGCCTAATACTATATCACAAATTACATGTGAGCAAAAAATTAATAAGCAATAGCACGTGATTTAATAAAAAGTTTCTTCCATCAACCTAACATTTACTTTTTTACTACGTAAAATTACGTCAACTCGGAAAATTGTGTACCAACATTTTCGCCAACTTTCCAAATTGATGTTGCGGCTTCAGGGGCGTTCACGGATATCTTTCCAGTTGGGAACAAATTTTTGCAATTATTCTGGCACCACATGAATGCAGCATTAGACAAAAATAGATTTCACAGCATTTCAGACCTGTATAACTGTTTTGCCTCTTAGGGGCAGTGTAAACAAGCTGTGAGGACTGACATATCATCCCCTTTTACGTTGATATGCCAACTTGGTAGCAAACAGTTGCTTATTAACACATGCAGCAGTTATGGAGCATCATTAGTATTTGGAGTTGTGTTTCTGTCCACCTAAAGAATGTGAGTCCAGTATTCACTCTCTTTTGACCTGTTTTGGTCTCCATCAACTTCTGAGCTGAAAATCTGACTCTTTAGCTGCTAAATGCTCCACTATCACCAGCTAGTTACTAACTGTGTCTGTCTGGCATATTTAGTTGAATGAAAAAGAAAACCACACTTTAGTCAGCAAAGTAAAGTATAAAATTGGTGATCAATCCAAACACTAACCATTATTGTCCTGAGGAGGCTGCCACCAGTGTCGCCTCACTAAGGCAGTTGAATTTGGGAGGGAGGAAGAGGGGAAAGTTGGCTGCCTGTTTCAACAGGAAGCACAAAAAATCACAATAAGAGAGAGGACATGGAAAACCTCCTGATACCACCGTATTGTCCCTCTTAAAGCTTCTCTTGTACACTGCTGCCAAACCAACCGCAGTGTGCATTTTGCCAGGGCTTTGGTTTAAGCTTTATTGCTCTAGTAGACTTTCAGAGGAAATAAACAAGGGTATTCCTGTAGCCTGTAGGCTGTCTGTGAGTGAACGTGTTGGTTCACCTGTCAGGATGAAGTGCAGGATATTTATCATCAACAGCCCCTCAGCATCTACCCGTCTTGCACGTTATGCTTATATTATTGTGTTAAATTTGGATCACAGACAGTGTGAAATGAATGGGGAGTGACATTATGTGGAGCACCATTGGCTACACAGTTTGGTATAGTTTACACTGCTGGTTCCAAATTGAAATATAAGTCATCTTGCTTTCAAACAAACCTTGCAGATACTTGAGCTCCTCCTGAAAATCTTATGTCTAATAGGTTTATAGTTTCATTCTCCAAACAATAACAGTTTTGAAAGACCCAACATCCACTTTGGAATTAAGGAAAAAGGTTGACATATGAGAATCTGTACTGCAGTTTTGCATCCATTGTCATACTTCTGCTGCATCCCATTGAAATTATTATCTTGGCTTGTCATCTACCATTGGTCATTTCAGTCCAAATGCAACATGAAGCAATGTTTCAGCAGCTGACGACTGTTGTAACAAATCTATATACACATTTCTCAATATCAATTGTTTTTGTGGAGAATGAAAAAGCATGGCACACCCTCACTAAGTACCTCCTTTTACTTAAGTAACGCAAGAGGAATGAGCAAACATTTCCAGCATAACACCCATCTCTATGACCCAAAACAGTTACACACATGCCTGTGCTGTAGGAGGCTTGAAACGAAATGTAATCTCTCACCGGGGTAAAGCACCAGGAATGTTGCGTGTGGATTCATTTACAAATTAACATGTTGAGTCAACAACACCGCTGGTATCAGGTGGTAACATTTTTCATCTGTGTGTTTCAGGCGTTTTACAAGCTTTAAACTACTAAAGCCAGAAATAAAAGACCCTATTTTCTCTTTTTGTGTGTGTGTGTGTGCGCGCTGTACGTGTGTTCTTCCACAGATGGAGAGTATCTGACATTTACCAGATATGAGCCCATTGGTGTTTGTGGACAAATTATCCCTGTGAGTATAACCCTTCCTACATGTGACATGCATGATGGATACAAGTGGACATAAAAGCTTGGAGAGAAAAAACAACAACAAGAAAAACAGATAACAGTTAATTGGCTGAGTTTAAAAGAGATGTCACTGGTTGTTAGTCTGGCCTGTTTGCAGAATTACAATCTGGATTTTCCAGTAATTTCCTAACAGTCACTGTTTATATGTGCGAATCCTGCTGGTAAGCCCCCAAAATGACGATGCCAGTGAGATTGACTAAACAAGAAGTGAGATACAGAAGAGTGAGCTGAGGGATTTAACATAGTGGGTTTGAGGAAAAGAGAATGGTGAGAATAGAGGAAAAGATCAAGGAGAAAGAGACACTGTTGATTGTGCAAGAGTGCAGAAAGCGTGTGGTTCTGCGTTGAGCCCCATGGGCTCCTGTGTAAAGCAGAAATAACACAGGCCTGTGTTTTGTACAGTGATATGGGTCTATTGCACATGTGTTGCAATTTCCCGGCTTTCTCAGAATACTGTGGGAAGAGAAAATACTGTACAAGTGCCGAGAACATTTTCTCACTTGACTATGTTTAGACAGAGTAAAAATGAGAGTAAGTGACTTAAGAGTGATGAGTTATTGAGCTTGACTTGTGACCACCCAGTGTGTCAGTCAGATGCATGATGTCTTTTTCCTGTGTGTGTGTGTGTGTGTGTGTGTGTGTGTGTGTGTGTGTGTGTGTGTGTGTGTGTGTGTGTGTGTCACGCACAGTGGAACTTCCCTCTGATGATGACAGCATGGAAGCTGGGTCCAGCAATTGCATGTGGAAACACTGTTGTCCTTAAACCTGCTGAGCAGACACCGCTCACCTGCCTCTACATAGCAGCTCTCATCAAGGAGGTAAATTACAGAATCTCTTTGCCAACCACGCATGTGTTCACGAGGCAGTATGCCAACATTTTGTTTGGGCAGTCCAAAGTTTATAGCCCAAATAACCGAATCTGAATCAATTTTAGGCTTCAGTTTGCCAAGAACACAGTGTTTACTGTGGCCACTATGGCCAGAGGCCCAAATCCCAAAACGTACATGCATTAATTGCGTGTCAAAAACAATAGTGGCCTTGAAAGGAATTTGGTTAACTCATCATTATCGTGTTAATTTTGATAGCCCTACAGACAACACATTTATAATAGTTAAAGGGTCAGTTCAAATCTTATATTAAAACTAATTCAGTCAATTCAGATAATTTTATTGGGGCTATACAGTCTTTGTTTAATATCTAGTTTCAACCAGCTGCTACAAATACATAACACAAAAAGTAGCTAAAAGTTAGCACAATTTCTAACACCTTATAAAGCTTAATCATAATATAATCCTAAAATAGTGCTTATATGGGTCTGGTTTAGTGCCAAACTGAACACTTTAAACCAGGCACAGACTACTGAACTGAGGACAGTCTGAATGAGTTGAATGGTGATGTGAAAACAAAAAGTGAACAAGCTACTTAGTCAGTGACTTAGAATCTTTAACTGGACCAAACGAAACATTTGGAATCAGCAAAGTTTAAAGTCAATAGGAAGATAAATATCACTGCTTACACATTTCAAAGGAGTAATGACACACAAAGCCCAGGACGAAACATAACTGTCATATAAGACAGTCATGTCCACATGAAATACGACTTTAGGTAGCTTAAAGGTTTGATTATTTCAAAGCTCCGTCAGACGCCCCCCCCGGCGATTGGATCGCCTATCATGATCTCAAATCGCCTACAGTAAGCATGATTAGACAATATGAAAATAGAAACGATTGCCCAACCCTAATTCAAGTATGGAGTAGATTCAAATCCAGAATGGGGGTTCTGTAGCAGTGCATTGTCAATGTCAGTAGCATGAGGGTTAGCGAGTTGTGTAAAATACGGGTAAACACATGAGTAAGTTAAACAATATAGGAACAATGCAGCATCACATGTTAATGTAAAAAATAAACTAATCACGCTGTGCAAATCTCAGTCTACACATCCTCCCTGTCTCCCCACTGCCCTCTCTGTCCTCGCCTCTTTCTGGAGACTATCTGTCCGTCGCCTTCATCTTTTTGATGTTCTCTCCGTTCTCTGCTGGTAGGGATGTTGGGTTGGGTCTGGATTCCCCCACACTGCCTGTGGTTTTGCTTGGCTCTGCTGTCATCTCCACTAAAGCTGGTTTCCTCTCATATTGTTTTGACAGGCCGGGTTTCCACCGGGAGTCATCAATATTTTGCCAGGATTCGGGCCAACAGCAGGAGCTGCGATTGCTTCGCACATGGGCATAGACAAAGTGGCTTTCACAGGATCAACCGAGGTACTTTTCTCTAATAGCGTGGCTCAGATCAACAGCTGCCTACTGCTCTTGCTTTGCTTTTGTCAGCTAACACAGTGACACAGTGACCAACATGTGCAGAGCATAAGAGCAGACTGGGTAATTAAGGGACGTTGTGTGCCTGTATTGAAGTCTAAATGACAAACAAATGGGGTCTTACATAAACTGTGTGCCCTGTCATTACTTCTCATGACAGGGGGCTCTGATTTTATCTGGCACACATGCACATATTTGCGCTGTCAAGAGTAAAAAAAACACATCTCTTTGAAAACACTGCCTCGTTTTCCTTCTGCTATCTTTGCTGTATTAATGCACCTCCTCAGCCTGTCATTGAACTTACTACCAGGATAAACCCTTGTAACTTTGCAGAACAGGGGAGCCGTTAAAGGAAAGCTAAAGCATCAGGAACCTACCATGTTAGGTGTTGAGCGCTCAGAGGTGTTGCGGTCTGAAAACATTCCTCAGGCCAGAGGGAACAGCCAGAGTGACAGCAGATTAGTTTTTACTGCAGATCATTTATAAACATCTTTTATTTCTAACTGCAAGCTAACCCCTTTGCTTAAACTATTTACATTAATCCTAATGTAGAATTTATGTTTCGATGTGACCAGCCTATATTTCACATGTATCTTTGGTAAATGAGCCAGGTTTATGTAATGTTCGGATTAGCCTTGTGGTTTATGGAGATGTCTGTTTTGTCTCTGGTGTGTTGGAGAGGCAGTGTGTATATGTTGTGAGCAACCTCCGATAAGCCCACACAGGTATAGACATCACAGATTACTGTCCCTGATGAGCCAAACAGACACAGTAACAAAAGCAAAATTAGACAGCATGATTAGGAATATATATTTATCCTGTGTATGAATGGCACTAACATTATGTCTTTATGATTTTCCAGCACAGTATAACCTAAAACATACATTTTCCTATTCCAATCTCTCACACACACACAGACACACCCAATCAGTGTGAGCATGCGAGCTTGCATAAATGCACCTTCTAACACAAACATCTTCTTTGTTTTATCATCTCGTCTTGATTGATCATTTCCTTTGTGAGTGGCCCAGTTTTTTTTTTTACTAGTTTTCCTGTTGTTTCATGTGATCTGGAGTCAATTACTGAGAGAATGAGCCAGTGCTGTAAGAGACTTCTGATGCCCAGACAGTGAGTCACCACACTGTAGTAGCAGTGGTGGGGGAATACTAGTCACCACAATATCTCCTCACAGGGTGGAAGGTGGTGGTGTAGCTACAGGTGGATTTTAGGACCACAACTCATTCTCGAACTTACTCACATGTGGCTGTGACTCCACATGGAGGAGTCTCGCAGCCCAGCGTGTTTCCTTTACCCATGAATAAACACATGCTAACCTCCCCTTAGTCAACCGCTTTGTGTTTCTCATCAAAGACAGACAAAACACATCAAGCAACGTTGAAGCCAAGTATTGTGTTGTTTTCATTCAGCTTCCCACTATGTTACATCCCTCAGTACCAGTCAGAGCACAGCATTTGATTCTGTTCTGACTTAGACTCAAGATAAGATGGAAGATGAGTCTTTTCCATGTTGGAGGTGGGGGATTTTCGGGTTGAACACTGAGAGGGTATTTTTCCACTTTGGCTTGTCAGTTCTCTCGGAAAATAGGAATAGGAACAGGAAGATGAACACTTTGTTTAGGGTGTAGGGTTAAGAGGGAGGTGTGTAAGATTTCTCAGGCTTGTTATCTTTTGAGTTAATACAATATTTCACAATATGAAAAAATATCAGTTAAAGCAGCTGATTCGTTCCACTGTTGAGACGCAGTAGAGACTCATGAGAACATTTTAGAGAAAATATCAGAGAAAATATCTTGAATGAATGCAAATTACGATGAATGATGTATAAGGGTGGACTTATAATGATCACATCATTACCAAGACTACCATATTCTATCAATTTTAAAGTAAAAATTCTGCATTTTGGGAAATCTATTTGACTCCTAAAACATTGTTGAGTTGTATTATTAATCACAGTGAACCTCACGTCTGCATTCACTTTTGTTACTGTTACTTCAACATTGTAAGACATTTACATTGTGTGGAAACAAAATACTGCTTTTCTGTTCTTAAACTGCCTCATTATCATGACAATGTCATAACATTGTAATGTAGAAAAAATTAATGCAGATGTGATGTTCACTAGGATTGATTGCACAATATAAACAAGTCAGCTAATTTATTTTCATACCATAAGAAAAATAATGAAAATCAAAGGCTACCAGGAACAGTAGAAAAAATACCTAAAAGAAATATGAAACATTATAGCATGTGTTTGAAAATGGTCAGCAAAAATGTAAAGTATACTTGATTTATAGTAAAGGAGTTAAAACTTGCAAAAATGCTGGTATGGTCCTTTAAGATGAGTTGTGATTCCCTTTAGTGACCTTATCAAGCAATGCTGTTCTTAAATGTTTTATTTATTTGTCTTCATTTGTTTACGTCATATTAAGTAGAAATAGGGATGATAAGAAAAACCACAGAAAATCCCATTTCGTCTTCCATATTGACACACCGGACCGGATTTCATACCGCCATCAGATAGTTACATCCCCACCCACACACCTTGTGGTTGCTTCTTCCTGCCCTTCATTAGACATCAGATGCTGTTCCCGGCTGAAACATCATTTTTTGCCTGTTGCTGTCTCCAAAACCTGTAATAGATATTCATTCTGTGTGTTTGCAGAACTCATGTTTCAGCTGGCCCACCGATGCATTCCCTGTTTGGAGCTAACCAACCTCTTTAAGCTATTTAAGGGCTCCAGCTGATTTACTGATCTGGCCGCAGGTCTGCATTTCTGTGAGTAAACCCCAGATCTGTTTCCTTCACTAGGTCGGCAAGCTGATCCAAGAAGCAGCTGGGAAGAGTAACCTAAAGAGAGTGACGCTGGAGCTGGGAGGAAAGAACCCCAACATCATCTTTGCAGATGCTGATTGTAAGTTTTCAAGTAGCCTAATGTTTTATTCAGTGCTCCATTTACCCATCACCCTCACTAGGTTGTCCAACACTATCAATGTTTTGTTTATCCATGTGTCCCATTCTGAGGACCTCCAGTCTGTGGATAAACACACATGGACTGAGATTCTTAAAATGCTTAGAAGCTTTGTAGTGCTATGAAAACCTGTGGATGGATGGGTTTCATATGAATTCTAAGTGGCTCACCAAACGGGGGGTACCGAGGCTTTCAAATGCTTTCAGCAGCCATGAGAGGGGCTCCTAAAGGCCTGTAAATCAGGAGAATGGACCCTGACTCAGTCGGGTGCTTCAACCGAGACCCATAAATCACAGGGGTCCGTTAACCCTTCGTGCGCAACAGCAGGGTCCTGTCTCTCAGGTGTCAGGTATCAGTTTTGCACAGGATAGCTCCAATAAATATTGGGACAAATTTTGTAAGAATATACTACACACACATTTTTTTTACAAAATGAAGTTTTTGCATGTAGATGTGATAATTTCCGTTGATACTCAATTCTGACTCATTTCATTTTTAAGAAAAAGTTAATATTTGTTATTTAATAATTAACCTTTAAAAACAATTTTATCTAACTATTGATTTACTAAAATCTCTTTTCCCCAGTGGATCTAGCTGTAGAACAGGCCCATCAGGGCGTGTTTTTCAACGCAGGCCAGTGCTGCACGGCAGGCTCTCGCATCTTTGTGGAAGAGCCCATATATGATGAGTTTGTTCGGAGGAGTGTGGAGCGAGCCAAGAGGAGGATAGTTGGCAGCCCCTTTGATCCCACCACTGAGCAGGGTCCACAGGTGAGGTCAACAGATCTATAGCTGTACCCCCCCTTTTTCTTTTACTTTCAAAATGTCTCTATGTTTTTTATTTGTCTTCTCTGTCCTGGCCTCTCATATAATATCTGTCTTCCACCTCCACAGATCAGTCGGGAGCAGCAGAATCGTGTGTTGGAATTTATCCAGAGTGGTATCAGTGAAGGAGCCAAGATGGAGTGTGGAGGCAAAGCTCTGGGCTTGAAAGGGTTCTACATTGAGCCCACTGTTTTCTCTAACGTGAGGGATGACATGCGCATCGCCAGAGAGGAGGTATGATTATAATAAAAGAACAGGGATTTTGATAACTAATGCCTGTGTGAAAAGCAGTGGTGGAAGAAGTACTCAAGTAAAAGTATTAATACCATAATATAAAAATACTCCATTCAAGTCAACATCCTGCATTTAAAACTTAAAGTATTATCAGCAAATTATACTTAAACTATAAAAATGCATCATCATTTATTTGTTGATCTTATGTATTGTATAATCTGGACCTGCAGGGTAACTAGTAACTAAAGCTGTCAAATAAATGTGAAAATGTACAGTAATTCCCTCTGAAATGTTTGTGAAGTAAGAAGTAGCATGGAATTGCTATCTCCCACGCGTAATCTCCCACGTGACGGATGTCCCTCTCGTTATCAGAGCTATCGAATCTATCGGATCTATCAGAGCTTAGATAGATAGATAGATAGATAGATAGATGGATGGACTTTATTAATCCCAAACCACCCACGATGGCTGTGATTGGTTTAAAGAAATACAAACAAGCCAGAGCTTTTCTCACCAATCCCAGAATAGAGTCAGACCATGCTGCAGCGCTGACACAGCGCTACCGAGATAGGTCTGGCTATGCGAGATTACCCTATCTTTAACCCTTCACACCTCTTTATATGTGACCAGTAGGGTTGGGTATCGGTTGGGTTTCATCCGATACCGGTGAACACTCTGTATTTTTTAAAAAGTTCCGGTGCTTAAACGGTTCCCGAACCGGTACTTAAAAAAACAAAATGAATGGCAACAGTGTTTGCTTGCCTACTTTATATGCAAGATTTGCGGTTGGCATTAAATTACTTGTTTTACCCGAAGAGGAATGGCTGCTGTCATCATCATCATCTGTGATGTCCACCACCACACTGGTATGGCTGGGACTCTCTTTAATTTGTCTGGCGAGGCCGACACTGGCTGCTGCTGTGCTTGGCCTTACGTCACGTAAGTTATCAAATGCGGTGCATTGTTCGGCTTTTAAATAAACTCCATGTGACGCCAGATGTTTCATCAACTTCAACATGTTACCTCCCTTGCATGACATTGGTTTAAGGCATCTGTTGCATGTTGCAGAGTCTGCATCCTTAGACGTGAAATGCAGCCAAACCTTGGAGCATTTTGCCTTCGGCATCTTCATTGATCCTCTCACTATCAGTTCTGATCAACAAGTGTGCTGAGTAGCGGCATTGACGTCACGCAAGTTGACGCCGGAACACCAGGGGGCGGTAAAAAAAAGTCAGGCACCGAAATGAGGCACCGGAATTTTCGTTCTTATTTGGTCTTGTTACTACCGTTTACGTCGGAACCGGTGCCCTATTGGCACCGCATTTCGGTACCCAACCCTAGTGACCAGTAATATAGAAAAATAATATATATACAAATAAAGTAAATTAATTAACCTGCATATTCCTGTCTGTTTACAGATTTTCGGTCCAGTCCAGCAGATCATGAAGTTCAAAACTATCGAGGAAGTGATAGAAAGGGCCAACAACACAGATTATGGTTTGGTTGCTGCTGTATTCACCAACGACATCAACAAAGCCATGACCATATCCACAGCCGTGCAGGCTGGCACTGTCTGGTAAGTTTTGTGCTGTGTTTCTTTAGCTGCAATCAATAATTTTTCATGTGGGACGTATCAACCATTTCAGACTCTGGCATCCAGAAACTGTAACCTGGCAATGTGCCACTTCACTATCATTACACAAGCCACAAAGACATGTTTTCCTTCCTTTTTTCCACTTATTTCCCTCAGCTCAGACATTTGAGATATAAAAATACCGAAAGTAACATGCCAGTGCAAGACAACAGCGCAAAATGTAAATTGTAAATGTAAACTGACACCCTAATTTTATAATTTGTATAAATGAAATGATCGTTAAATGTTAGTTCTTGAGTTCACCTAAACTTGTTTTGTTTCTTTTGTAATTATCTGCAGATGGCTATGAGTAGGAATAGAGTTATAGCTAACATACAGCATCTGCCAAGAATGTTTCACCACTTGTCATACTTGACTGCAATCCTCTGCTAGCTGAAGAAACATTTCTCTACCTTGTCCTTCATTTTTGAATCACCACCCCACTTCTCTTCCTCTGTTGAGGGTTTTGTTTGGTACTTTGAGAAGGACCAAACCTCTTTTTTCACTATCTTTTTCTTCCTAGACAAGAGGAAATTATGATTCCCTCACAGCTGATACTGACCACAGTAATGTAAAGATATTTGGCGTTGACTTCAGACTACCAGGAGTTGTCTCCTGATCTTATAGATATGACTTCCATGTAGTCTGTTGATGGCAACCTCATGGTGATGACAAGACTCCAGGAAGTTACTAGTCCCAGCCAAGAAATAGTCCGGCACTTAACTCCCTGTAACACAGCAATGTGTTGTATTTACACTTACTACACATATGTCGAACAATTCCTTTAATGACCTGACCTCAAAAATCTACATTTACTTAGTTAGAATCTTTGTTCCTCTCATTTTTTCAGACTGAAAAATCTTCTGCACCTTTCCAATTCCTTCGATCCCAACATTGTCCCACTTCTACTCTACCTCAGCTTCAATCGTCTTAGCATCCATTTACTCTTTCCTTCCCAGGCTGCTGCAGCTAGTAAATTCACAAATATACAACCTTTCAGCTGTGTTTGCTTAACAAAAATGGAATTATGTTGTTAAATCCAGAGGGTTTCAAGAATAGCAACAATGATGACAATGAATCAGCCTTACTGAATGCAGCTTTAATACTTTGGGACAAAATTAAGCAGCATTTTACAATATCAAAACACAGGAGTCAACGACACAAGAGTGATCGATGTTTTGTGTATTTCCCAGGATAAACTGCTTCAACGCTCTCAGCACACAGTGTCCATTTGGAGGATATAAAATGTCTGGCAATGGACGTGAATTGTAAGTATGACTTGACTGCCTGCCCCTTGAATATAAATTAACCACAATATTACTTATATTGACTTTGTGTTTTGAAAACCTATTTTCCAAAATTGCTTAACATTCCATAACTTGATCTAAGAGGATATTGCAATATTTTTGCCTCAAGCAGTGTTTACACTATATTTCAATGCTGCTGTCAGCGTAATAGTTTAAACAAAATGGGCAGCGTTGTAATTTCCTGTTTTCTGTTTTCAGGGGAGAAAGCGGCTTGAAGGAGTACTCAGAAGTGAAGACCATCACGATGAAGATGGTCGCCAAGAACTCTTAAGGCAGCCACACTTTCTTGGGGAGGAGGTAGCGTCTTCCTCATCACTGACCCGCCTCTTGTCAGTCCGTCCACAGTGGCAAACGACAATTACTATCAAAACTAGTTATCTCCACGGTAACTACAGGCTGTGTGTGACCACTCGCTGCCCTCCCAGTTCCTCCATCAACTCTGCAATGCTCGCAACGGACAGTCAGCTAATCCCTGTCCAGCTATCTCCACCTGCCTTGAGTTTGTGGACTCTCTCCAGTTTAACTGAGTACCACTGAACTACTCCCTAATGTATACCTCCTCCACTAACTACACTAAAGCACTCACAGAGACGATGGGGAGGCTGTTCTGACTGCAAACCCCAATAACAACTCCCCCTCCCAGTTGCTATACCCTGATCCTCACCCCATTCCCCCCTCCCCCCCCAGATGCTGGATGCTCAGAGACTCAGTCGCCCGCACTTGCAATCAACCCTTTACTAGCAACTTGTCATGTGTTGGGAGGCAGTTATTCTTTGTACTGTGCGGTATGATCGTCAAAAAACCTCATGTTTCATTTTCTTGGTAGAATTTATGCAAGCATGTCAGCTCATTCAAGAACACTGATCTTGTCAGCCTCAGATATGAATGGATGAAATGTTTATTCAGAATTAAAATGGATTTCTAATTGTCTTTGTTTATATTTTAGCTTGTATGACTTAACACTGTATGTCAACCTTTGACTGATGTAAACATGAAGATTTTAACCTCTTAAAAGCATTTTACTCTCACCTGCTAAAAGAGGAGTAGATGTATTTTCAACATTATGTAACTGATTTTCATTGATGTCCATCTATGTTTATGTTTATACTATCATATGCTATAAAATTATAAAATTACCATAGTTCTTTTTTTTTCAGTAAAAGCTTTTTTACTGGAAAATAGATTTTTGTTTACTACATTATTAGAACTCTCTCACTCCCACAGTCATGGCCAGCTTTCTCTGCTGCTCAAGAGGTCACACAATTTAAAGTTTCATTCAGGACCGAGATCTTATTCTACACATCTTACATTAATCAGTTGGGAGATAACAAAAAAAAAGAAAAAAGAAAAAAGTGTGCTGCTGAACCTTACAGACCTGGGTCAAACACATCAATTATTTAATTAGCTGTTTTTGAAAATGCTTGTATTGATGCATCTCGTTTGGAAACAAACTGACCCAAAGAAATTATTTAATTGAAATATTAGTCTAATATTAATATTGAGCATATTATTTTACATTACATTTTAATTTCTGAAGTAGTACTAAAATACATATTTAAAAAAATAAGTGGTTATAAATTCTCAGACAGTATTTGGCTCCACCTACTGGGCAGGTAGACTCATGACACCAAGGTGATATACCTTTTTTACAGAAGCCATTTTGACATGTAACAGTAGGAAAATTGTTGATACAAATAATACAATTTGTGGTGGCTGAATTCCATTTATTTGCTTTGGTATCAGGGTCCTGGTATCGTTAATTTTATTAGTAACACCTGTGCTTTTCCTACTATCAAACTGCAATTAACAAGAGCTCAAAACAGCAACACCAAAAATCTAAATATTTAAGAGACCCATAACAAAGCTAAACATTGAAGCAGCTGCATTAAGCAGTTAAGATTCTTTCAGAACCATGGCCGTTTTCTAAATGATGATTGGTTGGTTCTTCAGTGTCTATGGGGTTCATTCAAATAGTTTCCACCTCATCTGACTTAAGTGTTGTGGAGGTTAATGACCAACAGAGGGGCAGGAAGGTGGGATGAGCATCTTCCAAGGCCAGGAGTTGCTTACTGTAATAACAACTTTTACTTGCATGACCCAAAACCTACAGTAGTTACATGTCTAAATTTAGACTTTGTCAGAGGCACTGAGTAATGTCATCAAATATTGTAAAATGAAAATACAGATATTTTTGTCTCCTCAAAACAGGTCAACCTTACAGGTCATTCTCTAAGGAGATTTGGTTATGTCATCGTAAAAGCACGGGTGTAACTTAAAACATTAACCATTGTTAAAACAACATTACACAATGCTCTATTGTATTCAGGTATCCCAGTAAATGTGACTGAGCCAGCATGCACAATACCAGGACCCTGAAACTGAAGCAGCTAAATGGAATTCTGCCATCATTATTATTATTTACACCTGTGGTTTTCCTACTGCTGTCTCCAAATGCCATCTGTGAAAAACAACGATTTCCTTTGTTTTTTAAAGTTTCAAACATGTTAATTTAAAGAGTAAAAAAGTAAGTATGGCTTATGCTGTTGAAATTAAACTACAGAGTCAATAAACTGTTAAATACAGAGAAAATAACATCAGTTTAAGTCAAATCACTTTTCTTAAATATGGTGTTTAAAAAGATCATTTAGGACATCAGCACTGATTTGGGGCTCACACACACACACACACACACACACACACACACACACACACACACACACACACACACACACAGTGCCAGCTTTGCTATATTATGTAAAAGAGAGTGGAGTGGACATGTGCCCATTGAGAGGGGCTAAAACAACAGAAATATGAGTCAGGTTGGTGTTCTTGTTGGAGATGAACAGATATAAAGACACTGCACTGGAGCCTGTCTTTGGCAATCAGCTTTTAAATTATCAGGGTACATTTTCCCACAATTCCCTTCCCAGTTGGTATCTGCATTCTTTCCAAAGAGAAGATGAAAAAGTGATCTCCTTATTGCAGCACAACAGGGAATGTCAGCGCAGACTATGATCACACACTCTCAAGTTGAAAGTGCAGCCATGAACCTTTATGTGTCTTCTAGCAAGATAAATAATAAGGCTGCACTGGGTCTCACACAAGAAAATTGTATCCCCTCTTTATTCAAATATATCTATTTTAGGTAATCCTTGCTGTCCCAACTTTTCAGCTGCTTTAACTTCTTAATCTACCGTAAAACAGCTTCCTTACCTTTTTTTCCACAACTAATTTATGATAAGCACATCACAGAAACTGCAACACTTCACATTAGAAGTGATTTAAAATCATTGGAATGATATGTAAAAGACAAATTTAAGAATAGATTATCAGAACATTTTAGTGAACCTTTCTGAATAAATGTTTCAGTACTGAGTGGAAAAGTGCTGTTGAAAATCTTTCTTGAGTCTACATTGAAACAGTAGACTTTTACAGTAAAAGGAAAAATAACCCATTTGCCTGCAAGCATTTTGAGAAATATTGATCCAAGCAGATCCACATCTCCTTAGTGAAAAGCCTTTTAGAAAGCCTTATTTTCTTAGTGTGTACAAGCATAACCCCGCAGTTAAGGACATCAGCTTGGAAACAGACCACACACTGACAGGGACATTCACCCTTTGTCCAGATGGACCCTTATCCTTCAAAAGCCATGTTTATAGCTTCAGTAATATTCCAGAAATATTGCGCTGCTTTTCCTATTATCTGTTCTTTCATATTTTCTCACACAAGTTAACTGACCAAACAGACATATGTGTGTGTGTGTGTGTGTGTGTGTGTGTGTGTGTGTGTGTGTGTGTGTGTGTGTGTGTGTGTGCGCATGTGCGAGCGCTTGCTGGAGAGGTCTGATTCTTTTCACTGAAACGCAGTGTCTCTGTACATGCTTCTCATTCCAGTGTAGTGTGAGTCAAGAAGCACTTGGTGAACAGATGGAGAGCAGAGACTCCTCAACACAGTGATGCTGTGACAAAAAAATGTCTGCATGAGAGTGAAGATGACAAGACTGTTTAACATTACATAAAAGAACAGCTTTCTAAATCAATGAATCTACAGACATGTGTTTAGGCCAATAGCCTATCAAGAATAGGGAGAAACATACATAGTCCTTGTTCTGTGCAGAAATGCATTACAAGTTCAGCCAAGCAAAATACGACAATAAGTGCATCTTCCAGCTGATGGCATGACTCTGGCAAGGTTGGTCTCACGGTCGATCAGTTGGTCCAGCACTTTGGTCCAGACTGGAATATCTCAACAACATTTTGTGCAGACATTCTTGTCCCCAGAGGACATAGCTTACACTTTCCTAACTTTTCCTTTAAGGCCATGAGGTGTGGTTTTTATTTAAATATTTAGATAACTATTGGATGGATTTCCATGAAAATTCATGTAGCACCATCATCCGATCAAAATTCGTACACTTTGGTTTATGACCAAATACCTGAAAAGCTAAATATTAGCATGCTAACATGTTACTGTAAACTAAGACTATGCGACCATGGTAAACATGATACCCGCTAAAGAGCAGCATCATATCAGCATGTTAGCATTGTCATTGTGAGCATGTTATCATGCTGATGTTATCATTTTGCTAAACACACTACTGTGCCTACTGTAAGTAGACAGCCTCACTAAGCTGCTAGCTTGGCTGTAGAATTCCATGTTTGTGTTTTCAAGGACATTATTTCTCCGAGCTCCAGAGGGATACAGTGAGGGATGTAACAAACAGGAAATGTAGCACTACTATTATATATTTAGCACATTAACTCTCTCAACATAAAAGAGTACAGTGGTATCTCAATACAATACTCACATGCTAACTTAAAAAAATGAAAATCTACCTTTAGTCAACAGTGAGCATTCAAGTAAAAATACAGCTTTAGTTGTTCACATAAAAAGCAGTTACATTTCTGAGAGATCATATGTGTAACCAAACTTTATTTTTTCAATCAAAATGGTTATACAGTGTTTTGGAATGAAAACCTTCAAATATAATTGTGGTGGGCAGGGTCAGGGTCAAGTGTTGGTTAGGAAATGAGAGCTGGGTCTCCAACAAGAAGCACAAGATAATTATCAACTTTCATATATCAGTGTCCTGCTTTGTTAGGAGGCAGAGTCAAACCTGCTTAACCTGAAAAAGATTAAATGTTTTTTGAGAAGCTGGTTTTGTGTATTAAATTAATTGTGCTTCCTTGAGAAACAACATAAAGTTTCCATATTGCCTCATATCCTGTGTGCAATGCACCTAAGATAAAATAATAATAATCACTGGACCATTGTTATACATAAACGATACATACAACCCTTTTGAAAGTAAAAGGATAGTGATGCCCTGTCACATATATGTCTATGTGATTAATAGGTCACTAACACCTCCACTTTAATTTATCACATAAAACATATTTTGCATTAGGACGTGATATCCTTAAAGACTGGTCAAACCGTTATGGGATAGATAATGTATTGAATGATTTATGCGGCGTCTTGGAATTACTCCAAGGTTAAGTGGTAATCCCATATCCATCAACACTTGGATCCCAATACAAATGACCTGGACTATGTATTTATTGGAAGGAGCACTTATGGAGCCTGATAAGTATCATTCACCAGCCATTACCCTATGCTCAGAAAGATGACATATGAGAGCCATTTGCATGCTAATCTCTCCATCTGCTCAATAGCCTCAAAGGTTCAATTTGGCAGAACAGTTCCTAGATTCAACCCTTGAGATATAACTTCCTTAAGAAGAGAATTACTGAAGTGATCTATTGGTTTTCCATGGTGTGCCAAATTCATTCTGGGACTAATGAAATTACTCATTTGTACCCTAAGGACATAAATGAGATGGTGACATTGCGGCTTTGAATGTCATCATCAAATTTGTGCTTGACATGTCTATTGCCAAGCTTGAGTAGTGCTTTCTTCAATACAATGAGGGCAGAGAGGTAGACAATGACGCCAATCAGACTGACCCAAAGAAGGGAGGTTTCAATACTTTCCTACTCAAGGTGGAGACACCTAATTGTGCAGGCTTAGCTGGCTTGGAAATATAACAAATTCTCCAATTGGTTATTACCAATTGGAGAATAACACAGGCGCAAATACATCACATACATTATATTTTACATCATCAGGAACTATTTCTAAAAGTTGGGAGGGGTGTCAATTTGTTCACAAAGGATATCCAAAAATAACTACAAGCCTGCGTCCAGAGTGATGTAAGTGTAATGATCATAATGCTTACAGTCACTAATGATGTCGAAATTGTTTCCACATGTCTATACGACCAAGTATGAGTCGAAGAAGGACATATGGATGTGATGTAAGCTACTCATCTTTTCTTCCTCTCTCTGTAATGCTTTCAATTACAGCCTGCAAATTGCAGTGTGAAGGTTGTATTGGTACCTACCTACAGTACCTGAGGATACAAGTAGTACAGAATGAATGTGTTGTTCCCAAGAAACATCATATTGATGAGTACGCCATATAATCTAATTTCTTTTAAGGATTCTTTTTTGGGGGCTTTTCCCTTTATTGTTCAGTGACAGTGGGTAGACAGGAGGGGGGAGAGAGATGGGGGATGACACGCAGCAAAGGGCAGCAGGTCAGATTCAAACCTGCGCCGCTGCAGGACTCAGCCAACATGGGGCTAACGCTCTTACTGGGTGAGCTAGTGGCCGCCCCTATATAATCTAATTTCGCAAAGTAAATGTAATATGTAATGATACAATGACTTATTTCATTGCTATATCAGTGGCACTGATACCTGGTTTTACCAGTTTGTCTGTCTGTTCTCTCTCTCTCTCTCTCTCTCTCTCTCTCTCTCTCTCTCTCTCTCTCTCTCTCACACACACACACACACACACACACACACACACACACACACACACACACACACACACACACACATACACACATAAGATCATTGGTTCCCAAACTGTGGGGAAGGGGGGGACACTGCACTAGATGTTAAACAGCATAACATAGCCTGTAGTGTTACAAATAGTCTACGTCAGGTCTATTCAGTGTTTTTAAAGATGTGGCCAATATATCATCATGTAAAGTTTATTTCTATTACCAATAAGCAGAAAATTATGTCCCAAGCTGCCAACCCAATCCACACATATAATACATACACTTTAATTGTTAAGTACAGCAGTATCGGTCCTGGCATTTACACTGTCTTAAACAAAGGATGTTCATATATCCTGTAGTCTCCCTCAACCAATAAACTCTGTTTTATGAATACTTTCTCTACCAGCTTCATTGTTCTGGAAACGTGTGCTCCCACATTATATACAAACTGTAGAAGAACATGTTTATGGCAGTTTTCAAACAGCCCAGAAAAAGCAAAGTGAAAAGAAATAAATATTTCCTCTAAAACTAAAGAATAACTCTGCAAACAAAAGTGCACAAACACTGAACTCTTACGGAAACCTCTGAATGTTTACAACAAATTTGTGTTGTTTACATGTTTGGATGTTGCAACAGGCAGCACATAGGAGCCGATCTCCAGTGGAGCTTTTATTGTACACAGAACTATTTGTTTCTATTCATAATACAGTGCTACCGGAGTGCATTATAAAACCAGGAATGATTTTACATATAGACTAACAGAAACCATTTGGAAATTCAACTGATGCTGGTTTGAAAAGCACCAAAAAAAAGATCTGCTAAATCATGTTGTTCTTTTAAATTCAATTGGATATTTTTCTGGTGTGGTGATGCACTCTCTGCTCAATAAAGAAAAGGAAATGTTGAATTATGTAAGATATTGTCCCAACAGCAGTCTTGGTGTTAAGTAACAGTTCAATACAATAGCACAATAATGTTGTTTTCTTTTACATCCTTTCTCCCTTTGCAGACAGGACAGTGCAAGCTGTGAGCCATCAAAACCAAATAAGGGAAGTCCAGCTGAGTGCAGAGCATCCATCAGCATTATCTGCTTACTTTTGTAATCAGCAAAACAAAGCAGCAGTTTTCACAAAAAACATGCTTTATTAAAATGTCCTTTTAATGACATAAGTTTACAACATTGATACAGGGCAGTTGCAGGAAGTCATTCAAATCTATGGTATCAAGTCTCTGCAGGGCCTGAAATGAGTTAAAGTACATTATATCTGCTCCAGAGCTCCCATTACCCCTTCTTCTCTACCACTACTGCTATCTTCTAGTCTGTACACTGTGAATATACTTAATCAGAACTTGTTTGCACGGCATCTGAGGCCTTTTATGGTAGAAGACTCAGATAAGAACATGCCCAAATTACAGTATATTCTGCCTGCAAGTCGCCAAGAACCAAACATTAGCCCTCTGCCAGAATATCACTGCTGGAAGGCTCCTATCGTTTAAGTTGATATCACATTTTCCAAACAAATTAGCATTTAATCAAATTACCCAAACTGACAGACATGTGGCTAACCTGGGGCTATCTGGAACCATCGGTAAACCAGTCTTGGTTCTTAAAGTATCAGTGTACATCCAATGCTATACAGGTGTACTTCCTCTGAGTGAATGACAACAACTCATTACCTAAAATCTCACGATAGGGTCTCAATTTAGCATTTTATTTCTTATGCTGACATATTTCCACAAACAAACCTATCCATCTATATGTATGATATCTTTCTCTATCATAAATTACTGTTCATTATGATAACATAAGTAATTACCTAACCTTCACAGATGGCGATGATTGCTTATTCTCAATAAAAGGAGCAGAATATTAAACTATTGCTCTGATGAAGGCTTGTTTGCCGAAATTCATCATGTTGTTATCACAGTTCCTAAATATAAAAGTGTACATTTTGTTAACCTCAGGGGATATTTGGTGAACCTCAAGGGAGGGAAACGTGGATTCTGATGTGTGATACAAAACTGAAAATACAGATGCTGCCGTCTGGAAGTCAACACTGGCCACGCCGACTTATTGGGACTTTAGCTTATTCACCGTATCTCCCAGAGTTAGATAAGTCCATACATACCGATCTCATCTCCGTGAGTGTCGTAACTCTGTCTGACGCAGCCACCGCTAGCCTCGCTTAGCACAGATGCTGGAGGTAACCGGCTCCATCTAGCCTACTGCTCCCAATAAGTGACAAAATAACACCAACATTTTCCTGTCCAGCATCTGTGCTAAGAGAGGCTAGCGGTGGGTGCATCAGATAGAGTTACAACACACACTCTTTAATCACTGAAATGTTTCTTCTCATAAGACCATTACTTCATATTCCCATAATAAGTGCTTGTCTGAACTTGGTACAATGTAGGTGCGCCAAAAAATTTATTACAACATAAATGGCTATCTGTCACCGTTTAGAAGCAGGGCAGAGTCATCATACAGAAAAAAAGAAAATTCATGGTTTGACACTTCATGCCTGGTTTTTCCAGCGACCAAAGAGTTTCTGTTCTAAGCTGCACTGTAGACATATGTCACATTTTATTGTAGAGAACTCTTTCACTCCTTCCACAAGACTGAGATTTCTGAAAAGTCTGATCTGATCCTTCCCTCCAGAAGAGTGATAAGAACATCCGAGAGACACAAAACGATCTTTCACATAACAAATTAGCTGGTGTTGATTTTTCATTACAGATGATGAAAAGCTTGTGTTAATGCAGCGAATGGATTAGTTTGTCCATCCATCCATTTGTCTCGGTTTCATCCATTTACAACAGTGTATTCCATCAATGCAGAGCAATCTCACAGGATGTTCCATTTAAAAAAGCTGTTATCTTTAACCCCAAAATGACAACTATTACTCCATTATGATAAATCACAGCTCATAACCAGATAAGGTTAGCAGGAAGCAGCATCCTGTCCGTGCAAGCCATTTGGACGACGTGACTGTGCTTTTAAGGAAAGAGAAAGGGAAAGAGAATAAGGAAAGTCTTTAAGCCAGTCTGGGTCTCTGCCAACCTGCCTCCAACCTTTGCTCTTTTGGTTTGGGAGTTAGCTAGTTTCCTTTTTCCTCTGACATCACTCTCCAGGATTCACACAATGATAACATGGCCCCGATTGCATGACATTACTGCTTCCTTGAATGCACATGGGAGAATTGTGTTAAAAATCCCTCTCGACTACAGGCCTAACTGCAGTTTCCAGCGAGCACCAGCTGCACAGCTGGTGTCCATGGGAGAGACTGAACGGATACACAAATTCCAGACTGTTATGAGGCAGGGAAATACATTTCCTTGGACAAGATGTCTCTTACAGTACACTACCCTGAAGTGTGTGTCCTCATGATTATGGTATCTTATGGCAAATGTTACCCCCTCTTAAACCACAGACATGCAACTATATAAGACCATCAAATGTCCACATGAATATATTGGGACTGCTATTTGAACAGCTCTACCTTTAAATTAGACACACATTGGAAGGTATTCCGCCTTATTTACAAGCCAATGGATTTAACTACAAACAAATTGGAGTCATTCCTTGCCAGCTTTGAGAATGGAACCCTCTGTTATCTTAGTAAACTAGCTTTACATTGCAATAAACCTTGCAGAGCACTTAAACTCCTGCATTTAATATGTTCAGACCCCCAGGGAGTCTGGTTCTGAAATTTAAAGCAAATTGCTGCTCGATATAAGTGTTTTTTCTCCATGTCTCAGATCTTAATTTGTTGTTGTAGCCTATTTTAGAAATATAAGCCAAATACTGAAGTAAAGCACACACAAAGAGGGAAGAAAAATGCACCTTGTGTGATTTTTTTTTCCTTTTTCTGTAATGTAAGCCAGATGTGACCGGGACCATGGAAACAGGTGATGATAGCATTACACTGGGATTGCAAACAGATGGAGAAGGGCTTGAACCTATTCTTGTGTCATTGTTGGGGTCATAAATAAAGATTTTTTATTTTCTCTGATGAAATGATTTCTGTATAAATAACACTACAGTGACTTTAGGTGTTGGGTAAACAAGAAGAGGCTTCTCTCTGGGGTCAAATGTTATTCATAAGAACCAAAAATAATCATTTTCATTGTAAAGAAAAATAAGTGTTGTGTTTGCTTGAAGTATAGCTTGGCTGGCAGGGATGCTTGTAGCACTTCACAGTGACAAAGTAAAGAATTAGTTCAACTGAGGCCCACAAGACTGATGTGCCACCATGGTTCAGTAAATCTGTAAATTCATAGTGTGCAATTGTAGGTTCAAGTATGTAGTTATCAGTTATTGTCAAGCTCTTTCACCATGGTGTTTCGCCAAATTGGACCTTCCAGTTTGTGCAACAGGGAGACTCCTCTTGTTTCCCTGCATCAGATAGTGTTCAGGACACAGGCCTGCTTCACATCAGGTGAATATATCGCTGGAAGAGGAATGTCTCCAGCAATCAGCCTTGATGAAACGGTTGGTGGGGCTGTCCTGGGAGACAGAGGAAAGCCACTGTACGTGTTGGACTGGCCTCAGAGTGGGAGAGGACACTGTGCAGACCTGTGCTGAATGGCAGGCTGGCCACCCCTGAGAGATGGTTATTTAGTGAGCAATTACATCTCGCAGCACAGAACGAAGCAATGAGCCCCCCCCCCCACCAAAATAACTACTGCCTGGAGTTTTCATCTTGTGACCTCATCTCCAGAAGTAAAGTTTTGCATGTTAAGTGCAAGCGCTCAAAACTGATCGTACATCTGCAGTTACATTAAAAGAAAAGCCCAAACGCAGCTAAATCAGGACCACTGAGTCACCACAACATGTGTTTCAGAAGTTGTAAAGTGTTTTTTTCAGTTTAGAGAATTATGAACAGATAGAGTGACTTTAGTGGCTTACAGAAAGGAATTTTACATTTGACGTTTTCCAGGCTATCCCTGGAGCTACCACAAGAGAGCACAGCTGGCCGACTCTCTCACTCACTGCTGAACCTCCCCTGTGTCACACACAGGTGTAAAAGCCCAGGCCTTTAGCACAGATTCATGCTGTCACATCTTCAACCAGTCACCCCAAATGGGGCCTCCCATTCTGCCATTTGGGAGAGTTGACTTTCACAGTAATGGACACTTAAGAAAGCGACACCTTGGCCCAGCATGGCGCCACAATGTGACAAATAGTGAGCTCTTAAATCATTATATTACAGAGTGAAATTATTTATTGGCCCCTGTAGCAGACAGCGTTATCCAGGGAGCGTTAAAGATGCACTCTGTTTTAGATTTCACACATTCTGTAACATGTTTATGCAGCTGGATTGTTTTATTGGAGCAATTGAATTAAGCTGTGATAAGTGAGCTGAAGTACCATGCTCAAGGGTACACTAGAAATGCTACACCTGTCAGTGCTGTGTGGATGGGTTTGGCTACATGTTATGAAAGCTTTCTCTTCACATCAAATAAAATTTTCTAACAAAACACAAAATCTCGCATTTGAGATTCATATTTCAGTTTCCTGAATTCACTTTAGTTTATAAAAGCTAAGGATTTCCTTATTAGTCTTTATTAAAGACTGTTACCACAGTCTACTTGGATCTTACAAGACCTGTTACACAAATTAATTTTTTTCCTGAGTTTTCCCTCCTCCTGGAAGAGTGGATTAAGTGCTACTACGTTGTTTTAAAAAAAAACTGCACAGCTTAGTTGCGGTCTGCTCGAGAGGATCAGCTCATTTCCCTTACCATATAACACAGTGTGCTGAGAGCAGAGCTTGTCTTGGAAGATCAATGTCTCCTCTTTTGTCGCATCAGTCATGCAGCTTCTACGTCGCACAATGGCATCGGGGTGGTTGGTGGGTGGGGGGACGCTTGACTGGAGAGCACAGAGGACCACCTGACCGCCTACTAGTCCACACACACACACACACACACACACACACACACGCGCACACACACACACACACACACACACACACGCACACACACACTGCTGATTGTGTCTATATCTGTTCAGTGACAGCAGATTTGTTTGAACGTGTCTTTATGTCTCCTCCCCCTCCTATAGAGTGAGTTAACATGCTTCATTCTACTTTGACATACCAAACCACATAGACTATAATGTGTAATAGTCTGCTACTCGCTCAGAGGATTGTTTGAAACACTAAAGTACAGACTTCTTTTTCAGTCTTGTTGAAATTATAAAGCTGTTGTCCATTATTAAGTCTGTGCTTCATTATTTGCACCTCTTTTTTCATTCATAAGACTATCCACCCTTACATTTCCATCTACCTCATCTGACATGTTATTATAATCTGTAAATGTTTTGTCTGCTCAATGAGGCCTCTGGGTGTAGAAGTTTCATGTTGATTTGTTTACCCTTGGGATATTCATGACTCACATTATCTCTTCAGTTGTTAAGAAAAACATTCAAACTGATTTTCAAATTAATGTGCAAAGTAGAGACTTTTGGATTGGATAAAAAACTAAAGTGAATTTTAATGAAGTTAGTTTTAAGTTGTGTTTTTTTTAATTGCATGAGATTCCTAGCTTCCAACATTACCACAGCTGTACTGACACAAAAACCAAGAGTATTTGTTGATCTTTCTCCCAAAAGCAGTTAACAAGAAAGAAAGGGAGATCAGAGCTTAACGTTCAACTGCACATTCTCATTAAAAAGGGGTTGCTAAGACAAGATAGAGAAACAAAATAAACAATCACCAGTCCCACCATTTTTCATCCAAAGCAAGAATGTAGAAGCTGTCAGGCCGCTGGGATCCAGGGGCCTGTTAGTGATGACACTTCTGATCTATTTTCTCTGCAGCCTCTAAGCCTTGACAAAGTCCAGCATCAGTGGATTTCTCTCTCTCTCTCTCTCTCTCTCTCTCTCTCTATCACACACACACACACACACACACACACACACACACACACACACACACACACACACACACACAAACACAGACCATTTGTTTTGTTAAGTACATGCTAAATGCTACAAGGTGATTATCAGGAAAGGGGGTGATCTTCCCCATTTTCTGCAGGAACCAAAGAGCCTTAAATGACTCTGGTGGGAAACACCATGAGGAGTTCTCAGGCCTCCTTGAACTTCACAGAAGTGGTTCAGTGTTGATTAGCCTACCAGTGAGTCAGAAAATGCTTTATTGCTTCATGTCACAGATGTATGAACATTTCACGTAAATGAAAATATGCCAAATAAAAATATGAACAGACATTAGAAATGTGAATTTCTTTTTAAAAAAGCTGTACATAAACCTTTTGAGATTTTGCTGTTCCACGGTTTGTCTTGATATAGATTATATAACATTTTCTTAAACTTCATAAAATTAAAAAGTTAAATAAACAAGGACACTGTCGTAATGGGTGCTTGAAAGGTAAAAGGAAAATGACACCTTCCTAAAGAAAGTCATTCATTAAACAATTGTTATTGTTTAAGAGTTCTAGCTAACTTAAAAACATATTAAAGCCATCATTTAATTTCCCAAGCTTTATCCTTTATGTTTTATTTTTACCTCTGAAATCTGTACAAGCCAAATTTTACTGGATGAATATATTAATAAACTGGTGGGAATTGAAAGTTAGATAGATTAGAGTTACTTCTATTGCCTAAGATGTTTAAAGACTTTAGTAGTGCGTGCAGTGCATAAGGCTGCAGCTAAAACAAGGCTCCCAAAGAACTTTTTTCTTCTTCTTTTTTCCAAAGTGCATTTATTCAGAATTGCCAGCATTGCTCTTTCTACAGGTCTCCAAAAGACTGGTTTTACACTGTCTACACGCATTACTCCCATAGTCTGTTGAAGGCTGATCCTGTCACCCACATCTTTCCTGCAGCCGGGCCACCCAGCCTGGATGTGCCTCCAACATGTCATCCCTCTGTGTGGTCCTTAACAAAAGAGAAACAGAGAGACAGAGGGAAGCACAGCACTGCCAACCAAGAGAGAGATGTTTCAAAATATGACAATGTCATCCCTGGGAAGGGAGTGCAGAGAAGAGAAGAGAAAAGGGGAACAGAGCAAAGAAAAAAGTGCGTAAAAAAAAAGTGTAATGAAAAGCAATAAACTAAGCAGAGCCTGAGGTAAGTTCAGTGTGATATAAGCTGAATTCCACCTTGTAAATAATGAAAATATTAGGTACATAAATGTAGAGATAACATCAAAAGTAAAACAAGGGATGTTAAATTGTATGTATTTTACTTTATGTATCACTTATAACCAGATATGGTCATATTTGGTCATTATTGTTTGTTATTGTGTAAAGTGTCCAAAAACAAAGAAAAGCAATCAAAGCAAAGTTTTAAGCAATCTAAAACAAAGAACAACAAAGAATCCTCCAAAAGTTTACAACAAAATACCAAAATCATAATACAAAAGATTTACAATCATGAATAATTCCAAAATACAAAGTGATCATAGAGATGTGAGTAGAAACTGTCATGTACTATGTAAGATTTGTGGTGTGTGTCGCATACTTTTGCAATTTTGTCTTTTTGTAGTGATTCCAGTGAATTTTGTGGTCCTTTGCGTTTTTTTCTGGTTGGTTGATATTTGTCAGTTGATGGATATTAGATAACCCTTCACTGCCATCAGGCTCATTTGTAATTTGCAAGATTAAGATCTAGGTCACAAGATAGATATCCAATGTCCTGAACGTGTTTTGTATTAGGGAATCATTTTTGGGGGCTGATTGATACCAGCCCTCTGCTGTGATTTACGCAACACTACATTATAGCGTGGAAAGATAACGAGTGGTGAAAACAAATGATCTGCAGATCTATTGATTGTCCAACTCACCATCTGAGCTCCAGTTATGCATTGAAAAACTTTCTCTCTCTATATTACAGCTGAGGTACTGTTAGTGTGCAGAGTAAAATAGACGTGTGTGTGTGTGTGTGTGTGTGTGTGTGTGTGTGTGTGTGTGTGTGTGTATATACACACAGATTAGTTGAACATTGGTGCCATTGCAGCCATACTAGTACTGTAATTACAAGGAATTGTTTGATTCAACAATATTTATATATATTTTTTATTTTTATTTTGTCATGATTTATCTATCTATCACGTGAAGGAGGAAGAATTGTTTGCCAAAGATGAAAGACAACATCTGATTTTGAAAGTATGGAGTATATGACAGGTTGGCTCCTCACCTGCAACCCAAAGGTCAGAGTAGAAAATAAACAAGGGATACTCTGTGTTGGTACATCAAACCAAAACACCATGAATGCCGTTGAGGAGAGACTGTCCAAAGGTTTTCCCCTTTATCCACATAGAAAAACAACACTTTGTACAAAATAGTTGCAAAAATACATTAATGCTTCTCCATAAACCAACATTTTTCTCACCTACAGACAATATAGTGCCACCTAACCACACACTAACTGCAGTTTAGAGAGAGGCGTTGCAAGCAAATATGAGGGTTAAGGGAACATTAAACAAAAGTTGATTGCTTAAAAAACTATAACCAGGCTTTGGAACTAAAATTTCAAAACCATAATGCCATTTATCTATAAATTGCAGGAATGTCTCTCTGTGTGTGTGTGTGTGTGTGTGTGTGTGTGTGTGTGTGTGTGTGTGTGTGTGTGTGTGTGTGTGTGTGTGTGTCTGTCTGTCTGTCTGTGTGTGTGTTATGCGCATATCTCTAGAACCGTCAAACTTGACAGGTGTCTTGCTACGGGCACGAGTAAGTGCGATGCCAAGTTTGCCGTTGTTTGGATTAGAAATGCAAAATATATCGTTAAATATATATTGGTAAAAGAAGCACACATTGGCTTTTGCCGCTCTAGCCGCTGGACACTCCCACTCTCACACAGAGAGGGTCGAAGAAAGCAGCTGAGCTTTGGCAGCCTAAAATGTGACATACACCTCAGACTAACAAAAATGTGCAAAGTAGCACTACATAAACAAATGACAATTCCCAAATTTAAGGACGTTTCACAATCCCACACATGCAAAGCACAACCAGCTACAGACAACAGGTGGCAGACATCAAGGAAGAGTTCGAGAACTCCGGAGAGGAGGAGGAGGAGAAGGGCAGCAAGGAGAGGAGGAAGTGGTGAAGGAGAGTAGGAGGTGGAGTAGGGAGATGAGGAAGAGGTGAAGGAAGAGGTTTTCCAACATCTTTCTGCCTGCATACTCTCCCTTACTAAACCCGATAAGGGAGTTTTTTTTTAAAGACATTTTTTGGGGTCTTTTTTTAGGCCTTTATTTCCACAGGACAGATGAAGACATTAAAGGGGAGAGAGGGGAGGAATAACATGCAGCAAAGGGCCGCAGGTCAGAGTCGAACCCGCGGCCACTGTGTTGATGAGTAAACCTCTATATATTTGCGCCTGCTCTATCAACTGAGATAATCCAGCCACTTCCAGTTTTTTTGGCATGGCAGTGGAAAGTGTATGACTGAGAACTTTACATCTGTGTTCACCTCCTCCAGGCCATGGAAGAAGCCTGCCTAGACATTTCAGTTGATGCATGCCAGGGGTGGATCAGGCATGCAAGAGGATTTCCCAGCCGCTGCCTGGCTAGGGCCAATATAGCCTGTGATGTTGACTAGATTCTCTGTCCCAGACCAGAGACGGGATGCTGGGGCAGAATGACTTTTGTTGTTACAGTTTTTCTTGATTGCTTTGACCTGCTTAAAGAAACTGGGATCCACCATCCAACACGGATGTCATTCAAGCAGTCCAAACTCCATTGTTTTAGTTATGGTAACCAAACAGAAACCATCTGTTCCTAACTATTAGAAACTACCTACATCAGTATGAAATCACTGAAGCACCTGTTTGACGCTCCTTCACACAAATCTTCAACTAGCAATCAGTCTGCAGGCCTTAAAGGTGCAGCGTCTGTGTTGTTCTTTGCCAACATGGATGGAAGAGGTCTAAGACAGAAGAGACTGAGTATCAATAGTGACTATTTCTTATACTCTACAGTAATAGATGTTTATACTTTACTGTAATATATTTTATTTTTATTTTCTTAATTTCTCATACTCTAATAGATTTTATTTTGTATAATATTTACAGTATTTCAGTTTTTCAGCTACAGTTTCAAAATAAGAATCAATGGAATCAATAACATTTGCATCAAAGCATTTCTGATTCTGGTTCCAATTCTTTGCAAGAAGGCAAATTTGACAACAAATGGCACTACGTACAGTAATAGGCTACAATGACAAGCAATGGTGAAACTGATTCACACTGATTGCTGTATTTAGTATTTTGTTGTCCACTGTGTAATGGTTGATTGGAAGAGCTCATACACTTGTTTGCAAGTTGTGTCATTTGAAGACAACATTTTCTTTTGTTGCATATTTTAAATGTTTTGGCACAGTGAGAGCCTTTTGCAAACAAAATGTGTAATTTTGACCATGAGTGCCACTGTTTCGGCCTGTGTGTAAACTGTTTTGAAAAATGTGGAGTTTGAGTTGACTGCTGTGTCAAAGCAATCAAGAAAAACTGTAATTGGTGTATTGTACTGTACAGTACATTAAGGAATACAAAATGTGCACATGTATACGTTTGTTGTGTCTTTTGTTGTGTTCATCATATTTTGAGGGGGAGAACCACAATCAACATTACTTATTACCAGTTTTTGTAGTATTGTTTTGAATTTATCTCACCAGTGTGTTGTAGTGTGTGTGTGTGTGTGTGTGTGTGTGTGTGTGTGTGTGTGTGTGTGTGTGTGTGTGTGTGTGTGTGTGTTTTGAGGGCTTGTGTTGTGTGTCATGTCTGAGTGAAAAGTTTGGTTCTTCAGCAAGATTGAATGCTTTTGAGTGGAGAGCTTCATTTTGACCTGAAAATAGGAAGTTTGAGGAATAGGGTGAAAAGTTATGGATTTGTGTTTGGAGTTTCAAGAATCTGTAATCAGTCCTGGTGGCTCGTTTAAAGACACAGTTTCTGAATACGGGCTGTGTGCATTTCTCTTTGGATTGAGCATTTTGATACTTTCACTGTATTTATAGAGCACCTCAACTTGCTTTCTATTTAAAAAAAAACAAACCTGAAATCTCACTTTTTACAATATGGGACCTTTATCTTCACATCACTTATGGCGTTTTTCCCATTACATGGTACCTGCTCGACTCGCCTCGACTCTACTCACCTTTTTTGGTTTTCCATTACGAAAAAAAGTCCCTGGTACCTGCTAACAGGTACTTTTTTTTTTTTAGTACCACCTCCGTCGAGGTTCCAAGTGAGCTGAGCCGATACCAAAAGGTGACGTGAAAGCGACAGACGGGGGTATCCTGAACAAGCCCGCCATTTTTAAATAGTTTAGCCAGCTGTGGTTTTTTTTTGCTGCCTCCAGCTTCATTTGAAACAAAATGTGTCTTCTGGCTGTGGTAACAACAACACACCTTCAACGTTCTGTGTGTGTGTCGCGTTAGGTCACGGCAGTTTACTGCGGCGCTGCTATGACGACCAGCCAAGCTCACCTCACGCGGCTGTACTAAATCATGAGGCAGTACTAAATCTGCAATGGAAAAAGGAGGACGGGGCACCGCGGCTGAGTCGAGTCGAGCTGAGCCGAGCCGAGTAGAGCTGGTACTAGCAGTGGAAAAACGCCATTACTGGATCAACTGCAAAACACAATTGCTTATGTTAAATTGTTTGTGCTATTAACTAAAGGGCACACACCTTACTGTTCCCCACACACCTTGGTATTTAGTATATGAACGTGCCATAAGTTGGCTCAATTAATGAATGAATTGGATGTAATTAATTAACTCTCTGTGACAAACACAACAAACATAATGAAATAAAGATGCACTTTGTTGTAGCAATCAAACAGCTTACAGTAACTTGTCATATAAATACACAGTAAAACGCTTTGTCTCCATGTCAGGAAGTGAATTCATCGTGCAGTAAAGCATTGTACGGTTTACAGGTAAACTACTTACATCAATAAAAACAAAACAGCTCAAAAAGTAAACTTCTAAAAAGCTCTTGGATGTTGGATAAGTTTGAAGGAGCTGGCAGGCTGGCTTCTTTTATTACTTCAATGAATGAGGTAATGATTACTGTAACAGTAATACTGTTGATGGCAGCTCAGTTCCACAATAAATTAATTCCATCACCTGGAATTTCTTCACTTATAAATCTTTGCAGTCTCAGGGAATAATTGTGTTTGTAATGTGCAGACAAACTCCAAAATGTGTTTAGATAGGACAACTCAGCTAAATCCTTTCACCACATGTGAACAGTGTTTGTCACAGATAATTGCTGCTGCTACATTACACAATACAACACATTCAGTATGTCTAAACCTAAAGTAATTCAGCATGTGGCGAACTCACACACACAAGTAATGAAATGAGAAAGTTAATGGATGTAAACATCACCATTATATCAAGACATTATGGGTGAGCAGCTGGGTGACTTTTTAGTTACTAAACGTTGCTGCTCTGGTCTGCAGTGATCCTGCTAATGATCATTCATGTGAACTCCATATCCTGTCCCAAAACCTCCAGCGTATTTATCTTTACTTGGTTTGACTGACTCTCTCTCTCTCTCTCTCTCTCTCTCTCTCTCTCTCTCTCTCTCTCTCTCTCTCTCTCTTTCTCTCTCTCTCTTTCTCTCACACACATATTCATTCAGTCACACTCTCCTCTCCTGTCTTTTTGCTCTCTCAAACATGAGACAGTAAGTATATGCATAATATACAATAATCATTCATACAGTCTCCTGAGAAGCCTATTTTCTGTCAATGCTTTCATTGTCAGATCGAGCTATCCATATGATTGTGAACAACAAACTACAAATGCCTGGAACTGCAAGAATAAACAGTGTGTTCCTCATCATTTGTTGTGAAAACAGTCCCCCTGGTGGCCCCCCTGCCCCCAGCCTGCATTCTCTCCACTGTAAATCATAATGAAATGGCTTGCAGGTGTCAGGATTAAAGAATACTCTCAAAGGACTTTGGGCCACAGACACAGCCACAGCTGCTTCTCTCCTTTTGCCAGGTCCTTTTTTGCCATTTGTTTTCTGTTTAGTGTGATGGTCAGTACCAGTGCTGGGATGGACGAATGGCTGACCTCCAGAGGGTTGAGACCACAGTAAATGGAGCTTTACCAAAACTGTTTTGATGTATATAGTCCTTTAAGCTAAAAAAAAAAAAAAAGCTAAAAAGAAGCAGTCTGCATCCTGTCAGTAAACAGTATGTTTCTTTATTTTAGAACCGGCTTTGTCCTGTACCTGTCACCTCCCAGCAGAGAGCAAATGGATCATTGTTCTGTTTATGTGATTTTGGTGCTCCATGTACTGACTCTCTTAAGAATCCCTCTTCTCTGGGTGACATCAATGACAAAGAGAAAATATCAATCATTTCTTTAAATGGCCATTTCTTAAAGGGGCTGTATTCGATATTAAGAACATTAATAGTGGAGTGATGTCATCCTGAGCCGAGAATGAAGTCACCCTGTGTGTGTTGTAATCCGAGCTTCTCTGTTGTTTGTTTTGATAGCCGGTCCGGCCGCACGTGCATGTTAGTGCATGTGAGTGCCTTGTATGTCAGTATCAGAGGCCGAGGGTTGTGACAAAATGGTATTTAACGAGTTGGGGAATGGTCTGTGAGAGCCGTGTGGAGGCAATCCCAGACCACTTGTCAAGTTCAGCCCCCTTACTTTTATATTTTGTAAAGATTTTCTTTTTGGCATTTTAGGCCTGAATTTGATAGGACAGATTAGGCATGAAAGGGAAGAGAGAGGTGGCATGACATGCAGCAAAGGGCCGCAGGTTGGAACCGAACCTGCGGCGAGGACTGAGCATGGGGCTCATGCTCTACCAGGTGAACTATTTTTTACAACGTGGGTTTTATTTGTTCTCCAAAAACTCCTGAGGGAAATGACTGACTCTGATCAGAGCTATGGAAATAAAACCCAAGATGTGATAAACTGCTGTTTTCCTTTTTTAATTTTCTTTGGATTGCTATTCTTTTCTCTAAAGCCAATGAGAAACTAGAAAGGCGCTCAGAGAGCGCAGACCTCCGCCAAGATCATGCCCTATCTCGCAATGTTAACAAAAGTGAAACATGATTTGTGTATTCGCCCTGTGATTAACATTGGGTTCTTCTTTGGCCCATGCTACACCTTACCATCAAGTTTCATGAAAGAATTGAAGAAGAAGAAGAAGAAGAAGAAGACAATAATCACATCTTTCTCATAGCAGACAATTTCAAATGTCAGGTGTAAGTAACATTAATGACTGATTAATGGCTCTGTTCCATTAAGGTGCCCCAGTAAGCCTTGCCAGTGAGCCAGCATGCACCAGCATGCCAGCAAGGACCTTGGCACTGGTGCAGCTAAATGGAATGTTAATGTGATTAACTATGCCTGTGTTTGACAAGTCAAACTGCTGTGAGAAACATCTATTAAAAACGATTAGTGAGTATAATTTCATACACAAATAACATAGGTTGCACGCACAACATCATTTGTAATATCAAACACTGTATTCTTTAATGCCATTTACCTGTCAAAACACATTATTAAGTTTGATTACATTATCAGATCCCTAAAGAATACAGTGAAAACAAATCACTCTTAATCAATGGGATTTACAGGAACGTTTCCTTCAAAATTTCACTGACACCAAAGCAGGGAGGAAATATAATAATTTGTGAGGGAGTAGTAGCCCATGTAGGTGTGCCGGTGAAATGAGACTGTGCAGATCAGGCTGTTGGATGCTGGTTTGTTGGACCACTTGCATATAGTGTAGAGCTGTTCCAGGCACGTACCAGCCATACTTCACATGCAAGTTTGACGCAAAATGAGTGGGCCTAACCTAGTTTTATCACACTTTGTTGGCAACATAGTTGTAATTATAATTACCTTGCACCTTGAGTCCAAAACCACTATAAGGTAATACAGTATATAAGGCTGTTCCTTATAAGGCAGCACCATCTCCTGCAAGGCTGAAGGGAAAATGGATACCCACTGGAATCAGATAGGGTGAGTCTGAGGTTTACAGGTTTAATGGCCGCTTTCTTGTTCTTTATTTATTTAAGTGTATATTGTCCATCTTTTTAGCTAATATAATACAATTAACTTTCCTGTACTGTCTAACCTACTGATTGTTCACAACCATCTCTGCAGCTCTACACCAGTTTTGTCCTCTTTTATCTAATTGTTTTCTGTTCACAAAGACAGTATACTTGACTCTTACAGTTATCATCATTATAAAACTTTAAGCAGCCATTTTCAACAAAGATGCTAAGTGTATCCGTGTCACTGCACATAGCAACTGTGTCACCTTCCAAACAAGTTTGATGGTAACAGATCTGACATTTCAAGCTTACAACGGTCATTTCTGTCCATCTAATAAGAGGTTTGAAAATCACTCCCTCATTCATAAATAACATTCACTCTTTCGATTCAGGTGTGTTATGCTACCAACATCTAATATAGCCTGGAGCAGAGCCTGGAGCAGAGATGAGGAGCGGGCTACAGAGATCTGGTAAGCTTACTTCTTCCTAACTCCACACTCCCAGATTATTTTTCCTCTTCAAAATAAGTAGTCTTAAAATACACACAATCTGGGAGATGCCCGGATGTGTCGCCAACACCTAAGAGATATGAAGCAGGACCCGTCTGCGAGTCTAAATCCTGTAGTGTGAACATTGTTTTGGCTGGCAATGGCAGCAGGGACGACTTAATGCCAATGAGAACGCAAGGTAGGCTACGGTGCAAGAGCGCAATCCTTGCTGATCACATCTCCCCAACCATTCTCTCTTCTGTATTGTTTTCTGCAAATCAGAACACAAACAACTTTAAGGAAAAACTTTTGCATTTTTTCCTGTAAACAAAATAATGAAAAAAACACATGAAATAGGTACGGAGCCCCTAAGGGGACAACAAATCTAAAGTTTAGTTTCATGTGCTCACGTGAAAGTTTCGTGTGAGCACATGAAACTAAACTTTAGATTTTCTTTTGCTCATGTCCCCTTAGGGGCTCCGTAAATAGGACTTGAAGCGGTGACAGCAAAATTACAAAAGTGATTACACAGCTGAGTCATGTTACATTCACTGTCTATTCCCAGCATGTGTCAGACCTGACAGTCATCACCTCTAGACAAAAACACAGACAAACTACTTTGGTACAGCAGAGCACCTGTTGTGAGATGAAGAAGCTCATAAAAAACGAAGGCCTTGAAAATTACCATGGTATTGACTAAACGCATCTACAACAGACTTGATTAACGTTTGTCATGACTTGGTATGCATGACTGTCATTTGAAAAACTTCATGTATTCAACATAGGACTAATAACAAAACCACAAGCACTAAACTAAGCACAAAACATGAGCCATTAAAGGCGCCCTCTGTCCTTTTCGACCCTCGCTTCGGATACAGAAAAACTCCTTAAGCCTATACTGCAGAAAAGAAGAAACCTTAGCCTCTCAATAGATTTTATCATCATTGATCCCTAATGAAAGAAAAATGTCCTAATGTGACGTCCAATATATGATCTTAAAACAATTTGTGTGGCCGCATTCAGAAAAGGACTGAAGCTAAGGGTTGATCAGGACTGATTGTGAACAAAAGTTACCAGTGTGGAGTCCCTGGAGGCCCCCTGTGTATCTCTGTTGCTGTTTCACTTTAGGTTGCAAAAATTCCTATTCCCATTAGTAGACATGAGGTCAGTGACATACTAGGTTCAGAAGGATATTCACACTTATATAAGATCATTTTGAGTAAAATAAATAATAAAAAAAAAGGTTTTGAGTGTGTTTTCCAAATCGTTATGTCCTAAGCATTAGCCAACTTTAAGAAGAGCTTTAAGATAGCATGGATGTTATATCTACAGTCTGACTACCAGCTCCTTTCTGAAGAAGCAAGCCATGCAGCATGTAAAACATGTCACAGAGGAGCGCAGCCTTGTTCTCTCCTCCACCTCTTAATGCGCCCAAGACTCCTCCACACTCTGCTTTTTATTACCCGGTGCTGTGGCACCTGTAGAGGGCTGAGACAGGGATGTATACACAAGTCAACCAGGACCATCTGCAGCCTGTAAATGTTTGCCAGAGTGTGATACATTCTTCATTGGTCATGGCCCTCATTGTTTTATGCTGACAAAGAAGAAAGAGCAACAGGAAGGGAAACAAATTTAGTTAAGTGACTGCATAGATGACAACAGAAATGAATAATCTTCTGCCCTCTATCACACAGATTTTATTGTTGTTATGAAATGTAAATGGGGTATAGTTGTTTTGAGTTTCAGTATTTGACTGGTAACTTGGTGGGACATTTGTAATGTAAAGACAATTTTATTTTTTCATTTCAAAGATCACAAATACATGGATCAAAGTGCCTGTCAGTTTTAATTTAAGTTTACCTTTAAAGGGATACTTCACCGATTTAGCATTAAGCTTTGTATCAGTAGAATACTGATACAAATTCTACTAGAAACCCGGTAGTATTTTTGAATGACCGTGCTTCCCTCCCTCATATCCCCCTGAGAGGGGAGATCTCTGTATTGTGGGTCTGGAAAAAAGCCTCAGATGACGCAAAATGAAGATTTTTGCATCATCTGAGGCTTTTTTGCCGAGAGGCTATGGACTACAGTCCAACTTCCGCATATTTCAAACCCGCCCATAGGGGGTTGGACTCCGGCATTCTCCGAAATTCCACGAAACAAAACGAGTGTCAGCCATCTTGAATCCTCGCGTAGCTTTAGTGGCTTCTCAGCATCAAAACTTTAGATCCATCCATCCATCCCGAAGGAAATTTTAGAACAACTACGTGCATTCAAACTACTGCACACGTGTATACGTGGATACATTGGTACAGATCGGAGATATGCAGGACACTTTATTACAGACAGAATACTCGACACAGCTTCGCCCGTCTGCTATGGAGACCAGCGGTGCCAATTGAAGCCTCTGACCGGTAAAGGGACATCATCAGCGGTGGACGTTGAACGAGTTTGCAGGTGGAAAACTAACGTTAGCCGGCCATCTGTTCCATCAATCCTGCTGTCCGCTCATTAGACAACAAACTGGACTACATCCAACTTCAACGAAACTCCCAACGCGAGTTCAGAGACTGCTGTGTTTTTGTTGTTGTGGAAACAATTTCTATGGACTATGCAGCTACCGCTCTGTCGCCGGGTAAGACTAGTGGAGGTGAGCTGTGTTAACACAGACTGCCTGCCGCAGAAATGGGGGTGCTTGTATCCAACTAACTACTAACTACTGGTGGAGTTTGTGACTGTTAAATGCCGACCATTCTACATTACACGCAAATTTGTACCAAGCGCTAATGCTAGTAGCTAGCTATGTGTTAGCTGAACCTTACGGAGCATATCATGTGTACTAAATGTAGCCTGTTTCGTATGTCGTTTTTATATAATGTCATTTTCATATATTTTGATTGTGTAACCAATTGAGCCACGGTGAAACGTTGTTTCGTGTATATGGTTGAAATGACAATAAAACAGACTAAAGTTGAGTTGACTGTCTCACTGTCTGTCTGTAACGGTAGGCGTGGCTTGGGGGTAGACGCTAAAGCAGCGACACAAGTGCATTCTGGGATTTTGTGTCTTTCATCCACATCAGCCAAAAACACATTTTCTGGCTTTTCTCGGCCTAGAAGCCACCAATTTCTAAAAACCTTTCATATTTCTACTACATAAGTTACCCAATTTAAAGATATATTCATCTTTCCAATGGTGAAATATCCCTTTAAAGTGGCTATAAGTAACTTTCAGTTTGTTTTGATTCTAGCGGCCGCTTTGGACAAAAGCGGTAGTGTTTTTACCATACCTGCTGTCGTAAAGATAATTTATTTACGGTGCTTTATTGCCCACTGTAGATTAATGAGTTAGCGTTACCGAGAGGTCATATAGTCGCAATGAATATTTTGCTCAGACAGAAAATCATTCATTTACAATAATAGAATACCTTACAGATGCATTGTTGCATTTCAAGTGTTGCATATGGTAACTTAGCCTTCTTTGTATGTATCGTGAGCTAAACCGCGTATCCCTGTCACTGTGTCACGAGCCAAAGCATTAAGAGATTGTTGTAGCAACCAATGTAGTAATAACTTATAACTTATAACACACGTTATAATGCTCGCCTAGCTGCTAGCGTGGCACGCGCCCTCATACTCTGTGTTTGACTGGGTAGTTGTCCTTACCTAGCTACTGCGCATGTGCGATTCCCAACAAAGATGGAACAGAAGTGAGATGTCTCACTCTGTAGCTAAAACAGAGAGCTCAGCACACAGGGTGAAAAGAGGAGCTGCAGCAATGTGCAGTACAACAAAAATATGGTGTTTTATGAAAATTAAACCATGTAGACCTATTCTGGTACAACCTCTAAATACAATTATGAACCTGAAAATGAGCATAATATGAGCACTTTAAATCAAATTTACATAGATGGTTTAAACTACCTCTCCCTGAGGTAGAAATGCAACCACCAGAGGGCGACACTATCACTTTCTCTTCCCAAAGCTAACACTAACTCTTAACCATTCACTGGACCTTTTTACTTTTGTTGCTCAGAGGAGGATTTTGACTGCAGGTTGTTGTCCATCTAGCCACATTAGAAACATATCTATTGCAGTGACAGCTGAGATGTTTACTGAAAACAACAACCAGGAAAGGGCAAGAAAGAAGAGGGTTCGGCATCCATTGGGAGGGAAATTCAAAGTTATCCGTATGCACCCCAACGATCTAAACCAGAACAGGTATAGAAAATGTACAGATTGTTTTTTAATAGAGTGAACGTGAAGTCATTGCTTTGTCTAGTCTGTTATGTTTTTTTTTTGCCTGTTTGTGCTATAAATCCAATGTTGTCCTCGTCTGTACTTTATCCAAAACACTTTGCACACTGAAATGTTACATCTCAGCTGGAATATATTTACACAGAGAAGGAAGTCATCTAATAAGAGGGTGTAGCTGCCTGTCTGTCTGACAGCTTCTCTCAGAGAAAACATTAACATTAATAAATAAATAAATTAATAAGGAAAACAGTCTGGGCCTCCCACTCCCACTCAGTCTCCTCTGGTTTATCATACTCGTATCCAACCATCCTGAGGGGCCAGAGCCGTGCTGCAGAGTCTGCGCTCCAACGTGCTGTACTGCAATCAAAAACACCTGGCCTCGGGGCTTGGAATGGTCACAACATTACAGCATATAAACGAGCCAACTACTCCATATAGAGGCCCCATAATTGTTGGACTGAAGAGGATTTCTGCTTTTTTTTTACTGCACAGTTTTACTATTGTTATAAGACACAAGACCCTGGGCCAAACTTAACCATCCAATACAGACTTTATGAACATAATTTTACAAACAAACAGGGATTACCTAGAAAGCTGTACTATGCTGACTCACCAGAGCTGTGAGACTCTGCCTGGCATGGGAAATAAAGTGAACTGTCCTTCAGCTTTAAATGACCCACAGTCCCACACATATCTGTTTCACACCTGCAACACACAAAAAAGGATTTGGCATGAATATTGCATTTGATATTATTATATTTTACTAAAATTGGTAAGATTTGGCAAGACTTGATGCTTGTTAGTTGGGATGTTCTAAAATCAAGGGGCATGATTTCACTCAAGCAGTAATGAAAAACAACATTATGTTGTTTTGGTCCGCCCTTGTTTCTGGATAGCTTAAGATTGATGTCACAAACAATACTGGCCAATAAATTATACCTTAACACACTGGTACTCTCTGCTTGATTGCCACAAGTGACATTACCCAGAGTTTTATAATCCTTCGATCAGGCGATTACAGAAAACAATGCAACAGTATTTTCCACTTGTATTGGAAATGTGCATCAGATTAATGTGAAGGGATGGCTCAGACATTAAGGGAAGAGTTCACTCAGAACAAGCAGATTCATGTATCAAGCTATCCAACGTTAATTAGTACAAGAGGTACCTTTATCAGAATGTGGAAGCTTATGACATCATTTAACTATAAAATGATTTGAGGGCTAAAACTTCACTTAATGCAAGATGAGGGGCATAAACAAAGAAAATGTGTAGAATCGTAAAACATGCTTGAGGAGAGAAAAAAAAGTTGGACAAAAGTGCATTGTTGTTGTAACATTAATGGGGATGCAAGAATAAGAATTTTCCCTCCTCATTATGACCAAGCTGCCGGGCAGGGTCTCTGGTTTCTCCCTCCTGCCGTGCCCTGGCACCCCCGCAGCAACCCCACAGAGACGGCTTCCTTGCCGTGATGAGCTTTTGACAGGCCCCAAAACAGCCTGCTTAATGCTGTGCCAGGCCAGACATGGAGCGGCTGGGATGCTGGCAGCTTCTTGGCCCACACCATGCATCACGGGCCTCAACCCATTTTACCCCTAGTTTTCCTCCCCTCCCTCACTCTCTCTCTCTCCACCCTTTCTTTCTAGTGCCTCAGGATTGTTATGCAAAGCTTTCAAAGCAGAGATGTGGGAGTTCTTTCGAGCACAGATGTATCCAAATCATATTTGTACAATCTCCTGTCATGGCGAGAGATGTAGTGTCCAGGCTGAGAGCTGCTGTTATCTGTGGCTGAGCAGCCAGGTGCGAGGCTGTGGCCTCACTTGGGACATGTACCGCACCTTTGAAACACAGAGACTCACTATCTTGAATCAAACAGTAATTTTAGCGCTATTTTGCAAATAACTGCTGACAGCTGTTGATCCATCAGATTTCCTCAGAGATGGTGACTCTGACCTTTTGGTTAACACAAGTTCCTTATAGTTGCATGGTTATTGATAATATGCACAATGGTGAATTAAAAACATACATAGAAGAAAGTAACAGCCTTGATGTCTTATGTCAGTAGAACAACAGTTTTTTAAAGATTTAGCATGAAAACTTGACATGAGAATAAAAGCCCAGACAAAAAAACAACGATGCACTACTGCCATCCAGTGTTGAACAAGGAGTACTACCTGCAGAGAGTTCAAATAAACATATAGTCCATCTGCTACGAGACGTGACTACACAAGGATAACTCATTACAGCTATACCATGCCTTTTTCATTTGTGGTCAGTTTAATGACTTTTGAACTGTAAACATTGTTCCAAGGAAAAGGAAACACATAATGCTTGTGTTGTGACATTGTTATCTCACTGAAACTCTAAGGGCTGGTTATTGTGCTTATATTAAACCTGGTAGTCACTTAACTATTGGAGAAAATAACCTCTTGGCGAAGAAAAAAAAAGGACTAAACTCTGTCTTTTAATCAAAACACAAGTGTGTTCAATAAAATAAATGTATTGTGGTTTACAGGCTATTAGAAGCACATGTTATCGTTCTGAAACAGAAAGAAAATCCACTTAAGTCTGTAATTCCTTATTGATTATGTCTATTAAATCAAATTCATTAAAACTGCCTTAATAGTTATAAAGGAGGCTCTTTTGAGAAGGATGTAAGACATGGGCTGCTGTTATTTGAGACGGAGAAATGGGCCTTTACTCGAATCAACACTTGAAAGTGTGAAATAAAGCAGGGCTGCTGAGATTTTTACACTCAACAGTTTACCATGTGTAAAAACAAAAACACACAGTGGATACGGCTGCAAGTGACCACACAGACTTCCACTGTGTCCACAGATAGAGGATGGTTGAAAACTATTAGTTTGTCTAAATAATCTATGCATGCTTATGAACCACAATGGACAGCAGAAAACTATTATGCATATTTTAATTTATAGGAATGATTTATTTTACAATAAATCACATATGAGGCGCAAATTTGATTTGTGCAACTTTTCCTTATCCAGACGTGGAATGTAACAAAGGCCATTTACTGAAGTGCTATATGAGCACAATGTTGTGGTACTGAAACTAAATTACGACTCTGTTGTAATTGGTTTATTCATTTAATAATTACCATTGTGTACGAGTTGGCAACAATCATGAAAGTAATAGTGTACGGAGATGACAACAGAGATTTTTGTGCAGCAGGATGGTGTAGTAAACAGGGAGACTGACCGGCTCAAGCTCTTGTTTGGGTGAATATTTACTCTGCTGCTGGAGGTCCAGGTAGCACATTTCAACAGTGACATCTTTTTGGAAAGAGATGAGCAAGATAACGATTGTTGGCATCCATAAGGTCAATATGTCATATGAACAGAGTTTTGATGAGATTGAATAAAAGATTCATCACCTGCAGATCTGATCATATCAAATATATATATGTATCAAATCTTTGTAAAACACCTGATGCAGTTCAGGCTACAATGAACAGAACATGGTCTGATTCTAATATACTGTAATGCCAGTGTCTGAGTGCAGTATTTGACAGACAAACACAAGCTCTGAAAATGAATGAGAAAACTTAATCCTGAGAATGTATAAATGCAATAAATCATTCCCCATGACTATGTTTTACATCGGGCACTCAGTTCAAGGCACCTCTGTCTTTTTTTCTTCTTCAGACAGATTCCCGCACCAGTCAGGGAATATTTTCCTATCGACATTGCTGGTGAGACAGCTGCAGGACTCTCATGAATGTTGCATTCACATATCATGCTTCCTCTGGCAGTCAACCGTCATGACATGAACTATGTGCGAGCTTCCTCACACACACGTTTCACGGTGAGATAAGTGGAGATCTCAGCGCAGTCCTGTCAGGAAAGTATTTACTTTCTTCGTAGCCGCGTCAAGAGACACACACACACACACACACACACACACACATGCAAAAGTTTGTTTCTCATTCAAAGCTCGTGGCATTTGCATATAAAACATCTGTTCAACTTTCACACTTAAGAAACACACAAATGAGCTTGTATTTCTCCAACCTGCTGTGAGGTTTGTCTTCCACATGTTAAGATTAGTAAAACACATTTCAAAATGTCAGTGAATGAAATGCTCAAAATGAAGTTTCACTTGACTCAGTTTTAGTCAGTGCTGGAAATTACATTTACTCAAGTACTTGTGACAGTTACTTGCACTTTACAGGAGTTTTTCCATTTCATGCTACTTCTTACTACATTTATTTAACAGCTATAGTTACGAGTTACTTGTCAGATTAAGATTTGACACTTTAAAAAAATATGATAATCTTATAACATACCAAACAGAGGTTTCCAACCTTAATGGCTTGTGACCCCTTATGTAAAACTGGTATCCAGCTGGGTTTCATTGTCAAGTTGTCAGCAGTTCCACAAAATGACATTTTTCCATCTCAGGTGGTTTCCTAAATGACTGATTAAGGCCCAAAGAGGTAAAATGATTTAATATTTCCAAAAAAGATTAGGGAAAAGTCACAAAAATCTATATAAATTTGTGTTGCGGAACTTAGTTTTTTCCTCTTTACTCCTCCCTTTAATCATCTCACGACCCTTAAAGCGTAACTCGCCAAAATGCAACCTAGGGTCTTTTTGTGAATGTACCTGAGTCAAACTTTCGTTTAAAAGCATAATTAGGACGTAAGCGCCACTTTTAAGATTGCCCGTATTTTCGTTTTCGGTCAAATGGCCTTTTGAGTGGGAGTGCTAGGGGCACTACTATGATCGCATCAAAATCGCTATTTATAACACTAAGAAGGCTCGACGCCATCTTGCCAGTCAAAAAGTCTCGATCTCCGAAAGTGAATGAACTGACTCCATAGGAGGAAATGTCATTCTTATATGAGGCTCCTTTTTCAACAACTACAAGGTCAATATTGTTTTTCACTAACGACAAAACAACAAATTAGCCGTGCATTTATATGGAACTAAGCTTTAGGAGCTTTCCATCTTTACTCTCCTCCCTGTTACGTTGCATTCAGAGATCGACACTTTTTGACTGGCAAGATGGCGGCGAGCGGAAAAACAAACTGTTAAAGTGAGTTGTTCAAAACCTTTCTTTTTAGTAAACTCTGTGTACACAAACAATGTTCTCAATGCTCGAGTTCATGTGTAGAGCCCCTGACCCCTGGTGATACTTTGAGCAAAGTTTTATGTTGTGTCGAGCCTTCTTAGTGTTTTAAAAATAGCGATTTTGATGCGATCATAGTAGTGCCCCTAGCTCTCCCATTCAAAAGGCCATTTGACCGAAAATACAGGCAATCTTAAAAGTGGCGCTTACGTCCCAATTATGTTTTTAAACGAGTACATTCACAAAAAGACCCTAGGTTGCATTTTGGCGAGAGTTACGCTTTAAGATTTATCTTGTGATCCCTAGGTTGGGAACCACAGGACTAAACTATTTAACTGTATATAAAGTAGTTAAAACTAGCTCCACCTCAACCAGCTATAGCAGTAAAATGCTGCTTACACATTATTGCATCAACAGTCTAATAATGTCAGATATAATTATACGGTCACAGGTAATATTTTACTGCAGAACAAGTATTTCTACCTTCATATTTTAAGTACATTTAGATGATGATACTTTTGTACTTTTACTTAAGTGGAATTTTGAATGCAATACTTTAACTTGTAGTGTAACAGCATTTTTACATTTTTGTATTGTTACTTTAACTGAAGTAAAGGATCTGAGTACGTTTTCCACCACTGGTTCCAGTGCAGTAAGAGGGAGAGCTGGTTCTGATTGGGATAAGGAGATAGGCTGTAACCTTATCTGCAGAAAGCTGCTGTGTGATGCATTATTTCATCTCCTCATGTGCCCTGAAAAAATATGACAAAAACATCAGAGAATGGAAAAAGCATGACCTCAGACTTTGTAACCTGGCAGATATAATCCAATCATTCTGCTGAGGGCCTAACTCGTGTTTAACGCCAGTCTATACATCATACTGTATATCTAATTTAAGGCTGAGCTGACTAGTCTTTGAAGAGGCAGTTTTGAAATCACATTCCAGTTTCCCCTCCCAAACAGCAAATTATTTCTATTCCCGCGAGACGTGTGATTTCGGACTCAGAGTTGGAGCAAATCACTTGCAGACTACTTCACGAGAAGCTTATTAATCTGAGAGAAGGGGTCTGGGATTCAAGTTGAAGTATAAACAACCTCATCATCAATTGACAACGTTAAAAAAAAAGGAGCTTCGACTAGAGAGTGTGTGCTTGGTTCCACCTCAACAACATCCGTTCAGAGTTAGGTTTGACGCCAGATACCACAGAGAAAAGCTACAGCAAAAATGTGCCCCATAATTGGTAACAGTCTCTGAATTTATGTAAGCAAGGTAGGCTGTAATTAATCCCAGCAAAATGAGTATCTTCTGCAGAGCGTGCTCATGTATTTGTTATTGGACGTCACCAAAGGGCCACTCTGGAGCCCATCAGATAGTGTCTAAAAACACAGCAATCACATGGGGTTTTTGCCCCCCCTAAAACATCTCCCACCAATGCCTCAGCAAAAATTACCATAGGTTATCAAGGGGCATCTACCACCAGACTCTGACCTACATGAATCCACCCTCATTTCCCCCAAAATGTGCCTCAGTGCCTTATTTCTTCCTCATTAAAATCCCTGGATCAGGCTGTTTAAATTAAGATGGCCTGTAGTTTTCTGAGAGGGTTGGAAGACAGATGATGGGAAAGGCAGTTTGGAAAGATGCTGAATGTAGCTGGCACTTCTTATCTACCACATATTAGCAAAGTTGAGAAATGGTATTTGCCATGTTGCATTAGCCTGCTGCCGTCCCATCATCGCCTGCCATTCCCAGCAACAACATGATCCAAATGCAGTCCAGATGTCTCAGCCATCAAGCTTCAATATTTCACTAACCCTGCATTAATCTTATCAAGTGTGTCACAGATCCCTGCTTGATAACATCTCACAGGATTTTGGAAAATCAGTGCCTGCAGCTGACCGCAGCTTCATTAGAAACTGATATCAGCTAGCAGGTTTATGTTGCACATAAATGAACTAAAAAAGCTGCAAGTCCAACAAGAAACTAATTTGCATCTATTTAATGCTCAGAAAATAGTGAAACTTAAATTCTCCGCATATAGGGGAAACCAAGTCTTATCTTATCTGAACGTACAATCAAAGGAGTCAAAATGTCAACACTGATTATCTTACAAATATTCAGTTTATAGAAAGCAGATCATATATGAGGAGCAGTTTTCAGGTAAAATTACTTGATACTTCCTTATCCAGATGTGGAGAGTAACAAAGTGCTTAACGTGTTTACTATAGCATAATTTTGTCTTAAATGTTTTTAGAATTGACGCTCTATTTCAGTAGGCAATAATGTACACAACGTTATATCTCAGGTGTGTAAACCTCATTAAATATGACACAGTATAATACTCTACAATTGCAATGCACATTATCACATTAATAATATTACACGGTTTCTCTTCTCATTGTCAAAACTAACGTATAGATGGTGTCAAATGGATTCATTGATATAAGAACTAAACAAGTGGTGTTGAGAGATCGTGCCATTTTTGAGCAGTTTTTATACATACAATAGATTCTATACTGTATTCATATTTTTGCCAGTTTAGAATTCAGTTTAGCCCTCGTACTACCGTCTCCTGCTGGCTCAGTCCTGTGGCAGAGCAAGCTTGTTTTTTCTTGATGCATCTCCACTAACTTTCTACTAAAGAAACTAGATTGTCAGGTACATTTAACACTCAATACAACACGCTTTATTTCTGATGCTCTCATCAGGGAGCAGTTTAATTCTAACAAGAGAAATTAAAGGATATCTCTTATAGATCCATTTTTATCTGCACTAAAAAAAACAGCTCTTCTCAGTGTCTGTAATTAAAAAAATGGATTTTCACATGACTTTACACAAACAACCATTTGGGAAATCAGACACATTTATTGAATTCTGTAATAATTCAATCTGACACAACTATTTTAAAGTTGTAAACAGTCACCTTTGTGCCAAAACAGTCGGCTCCACCTGCTGATGAGCTTTGAGTGCAAATATTAACACACTAAAATAGATATTTCAACGTTCAATACTTTCAGGCCCAGAATTCCCTGACATCATCAGTTTCAGTATACTGACAAGAAACATTTCCCTCATGATACATTCCTCAAATTTAGCATTTAAGACTCCTAGTCAACAGCAGGTATTATTATTACTGCAGGACACTGACACAAACCCAATACAAACAGAATGACAATTAAGTGAGCTAGTTTCTCAACCTGCCATTTCCTGAGCTGAGTCTGGGATACCAACTATGCCTTCACACGGTGCAAAGACTCTTTTCCTATCTTAAGAATTCTTGTCTTTGGAGTGAAAACCCTGTTTGATGGATCCTGATTGCAAGGTCCAAAGCCTGTTTCCCTCAGGGCCAAGGTCACACCGGTTTCCCCAGCTCTGGCCTTCCAGGATCAGTCCTCCTCTGAGGAGAGCTGGGATCCTTCATCGTGATCGTCTCTGTAGGCAGCCATGGGACCACTGTCAGGAGTGTAGCTCCCCATAGAGATCTTCAATCCGTCAGACAGTTTCTGGGAAGCCAGCTTGGCCTGCAACTCCTGAAATTAAACACAGAGAAAAAGTTGACATGAATAGGCTGGTAAACGGAAAACAAGCACATTATTATAAAGCAGCAGAGCCATAGTTATTAAACCCTTAACAAAAGTAGGACCGATAATAAGCTTAACAGGCCTCCGTAAGTTGGCTCTAAAGTCATTACTTTCGATGTGAATTGATGCACAGCGCCTACACTGCCCTCTAGAGCTGATGGAGGGCTCTGATGTGGACTTTAATACAATTCACCCTTGGATTAATTTTTAATCATTGCCACATAGTAGTGGCCATTGTATAAACTCAATTTGTTTGTGATTTTGCTTTTATACGTAAAGTGCAAAAGTACAAAAAGCAACAACAACAAAACTGTCTGTTTTAATACCATTTCAATAGAAACGTAGAGTTGTTATTTTCATCTATTACCGACATGATTGGAATAAATTCAACAGCTGTATGCACAAATTATATTTATTACTGGTCAAATATTTATTCACAGAAAAATTTCACCTTCTGTATTTTTAAAGGTGTTTTGTTGTATAAAATTAAGGCCGTGTTGATAACTACTTTGGCACTGTGTGACAAAACGCAGCAGTCTTATTCATTAAAATGAGGCCATTCCAGGAGTGCCGACCCAGAGGGCTCCAGCTAAATAAAGCAGGATCTGGCAAAATAGTTGAACATGCACAACTTTTGTTAGACCACAGTGCAATGTCATCCGTCAAGGCGCTGTGGTGGCCAATCAAATATGTTCAAGTGCACATTTCTGGTAATTACTTACACGAACGTCGCATACCTAAAAAAAAGACTAGAGGAAAGCAGCAATGGTGAAAAATAGGACGACAGATTTCTTCTTCTTTGTTTGGACCAACAACGAGGTAGAACTGGTATTGAAAGTAACACATGACTACAAGGCTGAACAATAAAACAAGCTTCAACAAGCACAATTACTGTTTTCCATCAATTGTTTATAGATCTTGACATTTCCAATCACACTTAAAGGCAGCTTCATTTCACAGAGAAAGAGACGGAAAAGAAGAAAGAAAAAGAGATGTGGAGGGACTGTGCTTTGTTGTTGCAGGAAACAGTCAGCTGTTACAGAAATCCCTGTACAGTTAAGTGCTTGTTTCATTTTTTACCTTCGTAGTGTTTCTAACCTTCTTATGGAAGCGATAGAGGCAGTGGTGTTTCCTGTTTACTGCACGGGACTCTCACACCGCCTCAAAACGGACTGCCAAGTTTGATCGCCGGTTACATGGTTGGCCACTGCAGCGTGACATCGGGTTGCATTTCTCCAAAAGTTGAATCTGTCTCAACTTTTCAGCGCAAGTCGCTGCGGGTTTTATCGGCTCCCCCCTGCGGCACTACCCCCATTTTAAATGAATGGGCAGACCTGCGTTATTACCGCGCCGTCTGATGGCCGTCGCAGGCAGTGTGAATGCAGGCTTAGGGGCTCTGAAACTCCGGAGTAGTGCGGAAGTGAGGCATAAACATAGCAAAAGATATTTTAAACCAAAAGGTAGCAGTGCAAATGTGGAGGATTCCGCTGCACTAACCTGCTGCTTCTTTGCTTGTTCCTTCAGGAGGATGGCCGACTCGTCCAGAGACAGAAGCTGTGCCGGACTGTAGTGGAGAAGAGGGAGTCTAGCTGCAGTGATGTCATCCAGGTGCTTTCTGTCCCGCTCCCTTCTGGCCTCTGCAGAGAGCGGTGATGAGCTTTCAGAGGAATGGCTGGGTGACGAGGATCCTGATGGAGAGATGTCACTTCTTTGGGGCAGCCTGAAAACACAGTTAGGATAGATTATAAAGATGTTATTTACAATAAAAAATATAAAAGAAAGCAAAATGACACACATTACATAATTATATATGTATTTTGGCATTTTTGCTAAAGTAATCATCATATCATTAAAAAAAAAACAAAGTCCACTCACTGATTTGGTTTGAATTTTGGCTTCCTGAGAGCTGAAGTCTTCTCTGTTCTTTCCATTACAGATACATAGTGAGGCTTTTTTGGTATCTGCTTTTTGAGAAAGTAATTGTCTCCTGCTGTGCTGTTAAATGGGTCTTTGGACTTGCTACTGAAACCAGTACTACTTTCAGACAGTCTGACCCTTTCCAAGGCCTCCACAAGATCACCCTCTTTTGTCTGATCAGAGTTCAGAGAGGCCCCAGCAGCAGCCGTCTCCATGGTTTCACCAGCAGCCACTCTGGAGACAAACTGGTCCTGTTGCTCCAAAATGTTGTTTTCATGCACATGAGCTGAGACAGGTGAGGTCGCCATCTCCTGTAGAGCATCGCCTGCAGCAACCTCACCTTGTCTGTCTTGGTTTAAGGTTGCTGGTGTGTCGGGGATAACACGTTGTTGCAAAGTGAAAGTCTGCTGATACTTGGAGTGTAACTCTGTCCTGGCAGCCGACACCAAGCTCTGTCTCCTCTCCTCTTCATTGTTGTGTTCAATGGCAAGTCGCACTTTCTCCGCAAATTCTTTTATCTTTTTCCCTTTGTCAGGAAGACTCTGTAAAAACCTCCTATGAACAACACAAACGCATCATTTGATGTTATATTCAAAACAATCATTCAAGATACAGATGGGAGACAAACAAACCAACATCAAATGTTAGTAGATAGATTGATTCAGCTATAGGTGTTCAGTTGGGTTAAGATAGCATTTTACATTTTCTTATTCATTGAACCATTCACTGAAATGAAATGATCTGCATTTGTTATGTTTCTCCAATAATTCATTCAGCTTTTTTCTTTTTCACCCATCTATATTTTGGCTTAAATAATGTGACGTTGCATCCAATATTCAAATCGTTGTATATTAATCATACTAGTATTGTATATTCTGTATATATCAGATCTAATACTGCTGTATAACAATAATAGTTGTGCATAAGATATTACCCTTGACATATTAGTCAGATTAAAACTGGCTTAGATGCTGACATCTATGTGTACATTTTTATGGAAAAAATAATCTAAACTTTATAGCACATTAAACAAAACTATTTTGGAGAGAGACAATAAATCAGCTTGTGCACGTCTAGCCAAGTTGTAATCATTTTGCAGCATGTTAGTATAGTATAGGCTCTGCATCATAAACATAGTAAAGCTTTGCACTGTTTTCTTTTAGAAGCATTTTTGCCATCAGTTGGTCCAAATATGACTGAGATAAACTTGTAACCACCAATCAATGCATTTACATATGACAGAGCCTTGGTTTTATATAACACTGTTTTAGTTCATTTCATTGAACACAGAGATTACTTGTTAATTTGTAGATCTGTAACGTTACTGTTTACACACATATTGTAGGGGGGGAACACAGCATTCTGTAACTTATTACTGATGAGTAACATCACAACAGTGTAGCTTCAGGCAAGGTGGAGCAGCTCTCATTACAACTAATTCAAACTTATTTGTGTGCTTAAGTCACCAAGTTTCTTCTGTCATATTGTTACTACAATATCAAACTACGTCAGTGAAACATTAACTTAGCCCCAGTTGTAGCTATCTCTGGTATAATAAATAAATACACGGGAGGTACAAACTGACGCTAATAGTGTGAGCTTACTTGTTAGAGAATATCTTCTCCTGTCGCAGGAGCAGTTCTTGGAGCTCCTCTTTGCTCTGGTTTCTCAGGTCTCCTGTCTGTCCCTGGCGCACTGTCCACGACGAGGACATCACTGTTAGCTAGTGACAGCTAGCTACAGCCATTCACAAACAGCGTGAGCTAACGTCTCAGTTTAACACGCTAACGTTACATACAAACTCTAATCATACGTTAACCTTTTCAAAACTCCGCCTGTTAATTGACTCTTTAATAGTTAACGGTTAGAGAGTTTTTAAAAACTCTAAAAGCAGCAGGTTCCCTTCATCAACACATGAGACAACAACATTTCAAAGTGTGTGTGTGTGTGTGTGTGTGTGTGTGTGTGTGTGTGTGTGTGGGTTCTTCTTCTTTGTGTGCTGAATTCCAACTCTAACTGAGGTATAGCTCTACCGCCCCCCACTGTACAGGACGCCAATTTTATTTTTCCTAGGATGGCGAAGGCAATTGTGAAGGCATGACCCGCCCTACTCTCCCTCTGATTGGCTAGTACTCGTTGCCTGCTCTGGTTGGGTTGGTTAGAATGTCAGTGTAAGCCATTCACAGGCAGACTAATGCAGAGTAGGGCGGGACATGCCTTCACCAACCATGAATAAAAAATACTTGCGTACAGGACAATGTAATGTAGTGGTTCCCAAACCTTTTCACGTCAAGGACCCATTAACTGACACATATTAGACCACAGACCCAAGATGTTGTCCCAGGGTGCCCCATCTGATAGGGTTTTTGCTTTTAGATGGGGGTTTTTTTTCTTTCTTTTTTTTTTAACATTTATTAAAACAAGATCCTTGACAAAGCATCTCACACAACATGGTACAAAAACAGATAGTATTGACATGCACTTATATACACAAAAATCGACATGCTTTCCTAATTGCAAGTGTCCAGTTCTAATTCAACACTCTATTCAATTGCCGTGTACTGTATGACAGGCGACCACCTCTCTAAATAAATGTCCATCCTGAATTGTAATTTTGCTGTTATATTTTCCATACAATTGACAGCTTTGACTCTTTGGGTCCACTGATCTAGGGTGGGTGGATGGGGTTTAAGCCAGTTCCTCGTAATCATTTTATGGGCTACTAACACCAGAATAGCTCTATATATATAGGCTACAATTAGTTTTTTCCCAACCCTCTTAAATGTGTGTTCCCTAAAATTAGTCTCTGTGGTTCAGCTAATATGTTCAACCCCAATATCTCTCCAATTACTCTCACTACCTCCTTCTAGTATACTTGTATTTTTTGGGCAGTCCCAAAAGGTGTGTGAGAAATCCCCAATTACTCTACAACCTCTCCGGCAGAGGGGGCTAGACCTCTTGTCATAGCCATATATTACAAAGGGTGTTTTGAATCAGAATCAGAATCAGAAAGGGCTTTATTGCCAAGTACGTTTACCAAGTACATACAAGGAATTTGTCATGGTGTTGTTGGTGCATGTCACACATTCTCAAATATAATAAGGATAAAAAGAATATAAACAATATAAGTATAAACATATACACACAGTATGTATTAATAAAATACCGCATTCTCAACTTCCAGGCAAATTCCCTCCAATTTGGACTATTTAGTCATTTATGCCAAGACACCCAGGACTGTTCCACACATCACATCATCCGGGATAATGGTATTGGCCTCCAGTTCCCATTTATTTCTCACATCTAATGTATGTATCTGCCAAATCCAAGCAAATTTTGTTGTATAGACTAGATATTATTTTACTTTGCTTTTGATTCTCTACCGCTTCGATCCAATACTGTTCAAAATTAGACGGTGAATTTTATATTTTGTCCCATTCCTTATGTCTCGTCAAATAATGACTGCTTTTAGATGTTTTATTACAGAAAGTGTATGAAACCAATGCATGATCAAAGTAGTCATACATTCTGTCATTGTGTTACTTATGGATGGAATTATAGTGAAAATATATGATTCCCATTTTTGTTGGGGACCACTCAAACCCCCTCAAGGACCCCTGGGGGTCCCCGGACCCCACTTTTAAAACCACTGGTGTAATGCACCTCTAACATGCTAACATGTCACAGCCAGTAAAGGTCATTTGCTGCCCTCTGCAGGTCAAATATAGTCATCAGCATCACATTTACATTGCAAAGAGTTTTGTCTGTAATCTTCTAAAGATATTTCTTTCTTCTCTGTAATCAGTGCAGTCTGTCTGAATAGGATTCAGAATCTCAGATTTTCCATAGCTGCATTTCCCAGTCAGGATGTTTCCCAACCACTGTGCCAACCATTTCTCATTCAGCGCAACAACACAATGACCTAACTTCAACCAAGAGGGTACAGCTGTGTCCTTTCTGTCCCCTCTCAGAGTTCATAGTAAATTTAACATGTGGCTGCAGCTGCACAGTTGGAATAAAATCTCAGTAGACTTTATCGCTAAATTTCTTTTTTCAAAAAATATATTTTTATTTGATTTATTATGTTGCAACTCTCTCTTCTTCAATGCATGTAGGCATTCATGTCCATGTACCAAGTCAGAACACACCATACATTGTAAAACATCAATGGCTTTCTTACATTTTGTAGTTTTCTCCACATGAACACTCTCAACTCTCATCCTCTCTTCTAATCAAAATCCCACAAACTAATAGAAACAGTATCAGAATTGGGTGTACTTTATTCACAATATGAGTTTTTATTTTTGTTTGTCCGTGTACTCCTGATCCTAGTCAAATGTCCATTTATACCTCTTTGTTTTAATTTAAAACACACAGCAGTGTGGACTTTTTTGTCAATCTACAATTTGTCTTGCAACATAACTGTTATCAACAACTGCTACCTCACTTTGAATTTGTCTGTCTTCATTGCACAACATATAAAAATTACAATAACAAATAATATTTGGTTGAGGGAAATAGCTGAGTTTTCACCAGACAACAATAGATTTGCATTGTGTAGCCAGCATTTACTGTAAATGCAAAAAAACAACAGCCCTAAAAATACACTTTTCTATACTGTACAGAAGACTAAAACAAATCCTAAAATATAGTCACTAAGCTTTTGCATATTTACATAAAGTTTATCTGGAGTTCAGTGTTTATGCATGATATTAAGTGTGAAATTGAATCATTAGAAATGGAGGGAATACAAACCGTTTTTTAAGCCCTTTTTGTGTTTAGATAGATAGATAGATAGATACTTTATTCATCCCGAAGGAAATTTTATTTTGTTTCTTACTAGCTGAACAGTGAAGTAGTCATACATATGGCTTTAGAAAATGTATGAGGTTGCATAGTATGTAAGTGCTGACACAATCAGGATTTCTAGGTACTTACACAGTAAAGTCTTTATTATCCAAACATACGCTTGCCTCTTATCATTAGTCACAGTATGATATGTATCTTTAAGGAAAAGGCACATCATAAAGATCTTTTAAACACAGTTGTGGCAGTGCAGAAAACAGCTGGATAATACTTGTGCCTGTGGCTCAAGAATGGCAGTCACCTCAATAAGGTCTATCTACCTTTAAAGTGATAGACCAGTCTCATCATTAACACAGAAATTCACTTTATATTATATTACAATATTACCCTGTTGCCAATTTAAAGAGATTCGTTCCCACCACCAGTATCAGATAGTAGGCAGTTCACAAAGGCACAAAGCATATTAATAAATATTTTGTACATAATGTGACAATAACAAAATAATTTTCAGTTAATTTGTACAGAGCCAATATAAAATGATATATAAACACAATAACCGTCTCAACCTTCATAGTTCCATAAGCAACAGGCTACATTCCATGTAAACAACACAATCCTTCAGTACATTACTTACAAAATATTTTTTACAGAGCTTCAGATTATTTACACCCTACAGCAAGCAACAATTTATTATCATTAAACATGAAAACATAGGCTGAAAACCTACATAAGACTTTTTACATCATCAACCAGAATCATGTTCTCCAACATATGTGACAGAGAAAGGAGTAATATGCATATGTGTGACGTTATTTTTATAAAAGATAACCAGCAGTGAAAATAAGACCAAAGACAACTGGGTTTAAAAGGACTTCAACATTTTAGGAATTACGCTTATTTGATTTATTGCCAAGAGTTAGAAGAGAGGATCAATACCACCAACTGTACAGTAAATATGTAACTGCACTTATCTTAGCTTTAACAGCAGCAATATATAACTACAAGTCATAGATTAGCCGTACTGATACTTGAACTTGCGTATCAGCCGATACCGAGTACCGATCCGATACCAGTGTGTCATATATTTTATTATGTTTTAACAGCTGTATACTACTATCCCTGTATGGATGTGATATTATTTCTATCTTTGTTGTCGGTCTGGCTCAGGTTAAACGCTTTTTGAAACATGAACAATGAACGCCCCAGAACTTTCTTTTATTATCCAGTTTGACAGTTTTGTCAGTTATAACAGAAAAATAACATAAATAAACTACTTTAACGTAGATTTTCTTTAGGGCTTTATTACATGGTATCTGATCGGTGCATAAACTCTAGTACTTCCCGATACCGATACCAGCGTTTTAGGCAGTATCGGAGCCATCTCTAGTTGTAATGAGCAATTTGCACAACCTATATGGTAGTTTTCTGGGCGGTCTGCAAAATTTGCCTACCAGCACCAAAGCTTACTAATTAATTTGTTAACTATTACCTCCGCCAAAGAGGTTATGTTTTAGGATTGGTTTGTTTGTTTGTTGGTTTGTCAGCAGGATTACAAAAAACTACACTGGCCAGAATGGCATGAAACTTGGTCGAGGAGTGTAGCATCGGCCAAGGAAGAACCAATTACATTTTGGAGCGGATCTGAATCATTGGGCAGAGACCCAAATTATCTTTTACTTTTGTTACCATTGCAAGATAGAGCATGGCAGAGGTCTGTGCTCTTTGAGTGCTCTTTTAGTTATATACGTATTTGAGATATTTTAAGAGCATCCTCTGTAAACGGTTTGTCAGACTGTACATTTTGAATTCGTACAGGTTTGAATTTTTTATTTTTTCCCACAATTGAACGCGATTCCTAATAAAAAAAAATGACAGCCCTGGCAGGCAGAGTTTCTAACTTTTGGACAAAGCCTGTAGGCTAGCTCTTTCCCCCTTTTTCTGTATTTATGCTAAGCTAAGCTTACCAGCTGCTAGCTGTGGATATATAGTTACATTAAAAAATTAGAGTGGTATTAATCTTCTCATTTAACTGTTGGCAAGAAAGCAAATACATGTATTTCCCATATTATCAAACTACTGCTTCAAGATCACTCTATGTTTATCTTTGCTGTTATTTCCATAAGTTTCATGTACGGTGAATAAACTCGAGGTGCTCTTGATCTTGGTTGAGAAGAGAACAGGGAAGAAGTGGGTTCCTCAGGACTCGATTGTGTATCTTTGTTTGTTTCTGCGTCCATCTCATCTCTCCCAGACTGGACTGAACTCACAGGAGACTCAGATTCAGACAGGCGGGTGGAAGGGAACATCCCACTCTGCTCCAAGGGGTTGGACGATAGGAAGCGGCTGTACTGGACGGGAGTGTACCTCAGTAAACTGGACTCCAGCCTGCTGGGTGGAGGGTTGTTAGACTTGAACGTCCTTGGTTGGTTGGGTGTTGTTAGGTAGTGGAATGGTTGTTGAATGGGAAATGTAGGAGATGAAGGTTGTGTGGGGGATAAAGGTTCTGTGGGGGATGAAGGTTGTGTGGGGGCTAGAGGTTGTATCAGTGATGGAGGTAGAGTGGGTGATGGAGGTTTCACTGGTGGTGGAGGTTGAACAGGTAGTGGGTGTTGTATGGGATGGAGATTAGTTGGTTCATACTGAACAAGAGGTTCAGCATCATGCCTTTTTGCTTCACGTCTGCAGATGCACAGTCAGACATCAGAATGAGAAACCACCTCCAAATGAAGCACCAAATATAACCTGATGTTACTAAAAATGTTTCCCTAACTTTACTTCTTACCTGGGGAGCAGATCACAGCCTACTCCTATCTCCCTGGTTTCCAAAACCTCTCGCGGTTTCGGTTTATTCTGTGTGGACATAAAATACTTCAGCTTGTCTTCTAATTCATTATTCTGGGAAAAGGAAAAGAGGAAACAACACTGTCAGGTCAGGTACATGCAAAGGACCACTTAACATGAAAGAAACTAGATAGGTGCAGTGACACGAGAAAACTACACAGACATAGCTGAAAGTTCAGGATATTGAGTGCTCAGCAGCCCAGACAATCATCTGTCCTGTAGCCATGCTGCAGATTACAACACCACACCAAAAATGAAACATGCAGTAAACACACAGTGATGTATTTTTCTTACCTCACACTCCACTATCGCAATTCTGTCCAGAAGCTCTGAGATGAACATATCCTTCTGAGCGACTTGGGCTCGCAATGTTTCAACCTTCACAAATTTAAGATTGAAAACAATTATCATGTGTTTCAGCCAGATCTTTTCTCTGATCAGTTTATTCAATCCAATATTGTGATCTTACTGTATATTAAAGTATAAAAACAGTCCATGCAACACTTCAAGAAGAATCCTGCGAGATACAGTATGATAAATACTTAATATAAGGGATAATGTTTTGGAAAACCAAACTGTTTTATGAACTCGTGTATATATATATATCTATCGATTATGCATTTTAACCACTAGGCCAGCACGGCACCCCACTCTTTATTGACTCTTGGTCAGATTAAGTATTATATTCCTTGTGTTCATTAAACTCATCCATACTCTTGTTGGGAAACAAACTTCTACTACTTCAGCTGACGTATGCATTTCATCCACACCCATTATTAAAACACAAGTATTCACACACAGATACATAAACTCTGCTCACCTCCTCGATCATTCCTTTGACTTTCCTCTGCTGGCAGAACACCATGTCGTTCAAGTGTTTGATTCTCTCACGGAGATCCACAGATTCAGATTGCAGCACTTTGGACCTAAACAGGACCAGGAACCAGTTAAAACCAGATGTACATAGGTCTATTACGCTGGTGAAAAGGGGTTTATCTTTTCCAGAAATGTGCTGCCAGGTCAGATGCTTCTCAGATCAAGGATAACAAACGTTAGCAGGGAAAAGGACTGTAGCACACTGATTGGCTTGCAGCCTTTAATAGTCCAAATGCTTTGGAACTACTATGGCTTCATGTGATTACTCTAGTGTCTATACTTTTTTTTAAGCATGAAAGTTTAATCCTGACCTTGAAAATAGTCAATCACAACTCAAGGTACTTCTAGTAGCTTTTCTGAAGCTTTCTACGTGTTCAGCTGACAAAGAACAGCAACATCTTCAGATCCAACTCCATGACAACGGAGTAAATCCCAACTGCTAATGAAGACTGTGTGATACTGAGTTCAAAGCTCAGAAAAGCTAGTAAGTAGACCTTGAGTTGGGTTTGTTTCGTCACACTGGTGTTTGTTTATGGGGACATTCTTTTTGTACCTTTTGGCTACAGTTGCATCAGTTTTGTCTGTCAGCTCCATCAAGCGGAGACGCTGTTCACATTCCTGCAGCTTCTTGTGGAGTTGACTCTTTTCCTGTAAAAAATATTTTTCAATATAAGGTCTTTTTTTATCTGCAAGAATTGTAGATAGATTTTTATGTAAAAAAATGTGCCTTACCTTTCCCATACAGTCCAGGAGACGCTCCACTTCAATGATCCTCTGGTCCCTTTCAGCAATCTTGGCCTCTGCAATCCTGATGTTTTTCTCTGCTTCCTCCAGTCGCCTGATGTATTCATCAAGTTGGGCCTGTGTGAGCAGAAACACACTTTGGTTTAGATGTTGGACTGCTTTTAAAATGGCTCATCAAATGATCAAGAATTTAGCATCTACAAATAAAATTTGGCTGTCATTAACATTGAATTTGCTTTAGAGAACAATTTTCACCATAATCTTTGTAAAATGTGTGAAAAACAAAAATATTTGAGATACCTTGAGTAATCATCACACATCTATCCTGTTCTTATGACACAAATATTTGGTTTCTATTGACACTGAAACTGTATGTGATGCATTAATGAATAAGGACTAAAGAATGCAGACCTGTAGCTTTTCAATGTCCTCCCTGTGTTTCCATTGCTCCTCCTGCAGCTTCTCCTCATACTCCAGCTTTAGCTTTGCTGAGAGCTCGTGCAGCGCTTGATTGTTGGCCTCCTGTGCAGACTCCACCTGGACAATTCACAGCACAGCAGAAATTAGGTTGACTATTCCATATTGACACTAGAATAGAAGATGCAGATGCAGCAGATGTGTTAGCGTGCTGCAGTGAGATGATCTGTTATCAAATCTGCTGGATCAAAGCATACTGCTTTATCTGCTTTTTCTCATAGGTCTTAATTCTTTGAAATGTAGGTTATTTGCTGTCAAATGGAAAGCGACTACACATTTTGTTCCTCTCCACTGCTATTAACTCATCAGACCATTTTCAAACAGGCCATTTTAGGCGCCCACTTGTCACACCAGCTGGGTGACCAGTGTCTCAATGAATGTGCCAGAGTAGGTACTTATACTGTAATGTTTTGAAATTTGTGGATGCATGAGGGTTTGTGTGAAAGAGTGAGTGTGCGCTTACACACAAAGAGATGTATGATTACCTGTAGTCTCAAAGTCTGGTTTTCAACCTGTGCAGCAGTCAGCTCCCTCTCCTTGTCTCTGAGTTTTTCTTGTGTTTTCTCACAGGTGCTCCGCAAACTCTTCAACTCGTCTCTTGTGTCAACTCTTTTCTGACAGTTCTCCAGAAGGGATTTCTGCAAAGGAAACTTCTTTTAATTATCAAGCCAGCCTTTTCTGTGATGGCATGCTGTTGTCATGGAGTAGGTCTTCACCAACTCAGTGACACTGATTTGTTACCTGCAGGCTGATGTTAGCAGATATAAGAGAGCTGTTCATCTGATCGAAGCTCTCCATGGCTGTCGTCCGGGTCTTCACCTCTGACTCCAGACTCCTCCGATGTGAATTGGCAGCCTGCAGACACACATGGCACACTATATTTTCAGATGTATTCACAGCTTCACAGACTGGAGCTTGATGAGGGAGTTTGGAGCAGTCATACGGTGTTACACAATTCATTACCCTGATTTCTTGTGAAAGCTTATCCATTGATTGCTGCATTCCTCCAAACTGCCCATACATCCGCTCTCTCACCTTCTCCAAAGAATCTCTCACCTGTACACAGAACATACAGTCATTATCTACAAAACATCCCACACAGCTTTGAAAGCCAGCTGCTTGTGTTGTTAGTTTCCACTCACCTCCCTGATGTACTTCATCTCATCCTGAAGGTGATTGGCCGTCCACTCGCGCGCCATCACCACCTGCTGTCTGTCTGAACCTGTCCTCTGCACTACACCGTACACTGTGGGCCCATGATTCTGCAGCGATGTCTCTGGCGCCCCATTGGTCATGTTTCCGAGTTGCTGAGGGAGACAGGATCGCACCGGTCAGGTGTCTGTAGCCACCCTCCATTGAGACTGACTTTACTGCCATTGTGTTTGTGTATTAATGTGCTTGCTTATACAGAAATGCACACTTTCAAGTGCATCACATGTTTGTGTGTGGAAGCACATGCCTGCATATGTACACTTGATCAGGTATTTCCAGCACTACTGCTGCTGAGCACTGGAAACAGGAGGCTGGGAACAAATGGCTAAAAAAAAAGTGCAGTGTGTATTGAAGGTGTCATGTTTCTGCAACCCAGTACATGAGCTGCTGCCGTATCTGCCTTTTGTACCTTGAGCAGCCGTGCGACCAATGAAAACAGATGCACACCAGCAGAAGAGAAGTGCAGCATTTTAAACAATGCTATAACTAAATAACAAATGACAGTTATAGTCATGGGCACAGATAAATTACAGTTTGGAAATTAAGAAGACTTACCTGTATACAGTATGTATAGATAGATAGATAGATAGATAGATAGATAGATAGATAGATAGATAGATAGATAGATAGATAGATAGATAGATAGATAGACATCAAATTTGTTACAGTCATCTTCAAGCTTCTGTTCAGCTTGAATATCCATGAATATATTATTAATGCCTGAGGGTGCATGCATAGAAATGTGTTTTTACAGAAGGATGTCAGTGCCATGCCTATTATTCATGTGTTCATTACCTGCTGAGGTGACTCCCTGCCAGCTGGCCTCTCTCTTTGGATCAGCCCATTCTTCTTCTTCCATGGTTCATTGACATCCTTCTTTTTCTCAGCCTACAGAAATAAGAAAAATAAAAAAATCAAGATTCAAGATTGCTGTTGATGATTCACTTTATTCCAGGTGTGGACCCTGGAAAGTGAAAATAAGTGCTATTGTTGTTTGCAAAAATTCACAGCATTGATGCCTTCTTAATTAGCAACTTTTCTGTTGCAATAATTCATAGTTTTTTGGTTACATGTAGATAAGGTGCTCGCTCAACAAAATCCATAATGCAAGCAAATTGTTTTGAATATTGTTGCTTTTTTGTGCTGTCATTCTGTTTTAATTTAATTATGTTGCAGAATGCTGCTAATTGTATGTAAAACATATATTTTGTATCTCGTGCCTGGAGTCTTTATATATTTTAGTTTTGTTTTAAATAACTTCTTCAAATGTTTTTGTGTGTTTTTGAGAAGTGCTGTATGAGTTTTTATATAGGTAGATAGATAGATAGATAGATAGATAGATAGATAGATAGATAGATAGATAGATAGATAGATAGATCTATTACCTAGAGAAAGAGGCATCAGTCTCCACATCTCTCAGAGATAAGAGTTAGGAGGAACTAGAACAAAGACGCCAGTGTTGTCTTGTGGACAGAACCAAGCCTCACATTTCTCCACCACTTCATCTACAGAGGACATGCTGTTGAGAAGTGGTGAAGGCCTGCTAATAGGCGGATGTGAATTCCAGCAGATGGGAGGGAAGAACAGTCATCTTTATGTTTTAACAACACTGCAGCCTTCTTCTCTTTAAGAGAGAGCTCAGAATAACAATGTTGTATGTGCTCTCCATCCAGCTTTGAATTTTTCAATGCCAATATTTGACCACACTGGTGAACAATGTTTACCTGCTTCTTGTAAACTGCAGCCGTGTAATTTTGGTGGAAGGAACACCGAGTTTCTGTTGTTGCCTTAAGGAGCATGACCTCCTCACAGAAGTCATCCACTGCCGGAATCATTTAAACATGTTAAAACCATGGTAAAAAGTAGTTAAAGACGGGGCAACCTCTAGCTCACCCAGTAGCATGTGCCCCAAGTAGGCTGAGTCCTTGGCAGCGACCTGCGGCCCTTTGCTGCATGTCATCCCCTCTCTCTCTCTCTCTCGCCCCCTTTCCTGTCTATCTTCACTATCTAATGAAAATAAAAAAGCCCAAAAAATAATCTTACTACCTAACTACTTAAAGATGCCCCTTTAGAATAACTATATGTTGTGTATTGTCAAACATTTTAATTTGTTTACTGACTGCAGTCATATGACTGCATTGTGAAGGATTCGACTGATTGGATTAGCTCCTTATTTACGACACAAACAAGAAAGTATTTGAAGTCATAAAACAAAGACCATCTTGTGTATCTTATTGGGCTGAATCATGTTCACGCTGAAGAGGCTTTCAGCCATTGTGGAGATGCAATCTAATGATGTAGCTCTAGGAACTATATGTATATCTATATGCAGCAACTGTGTGTAAGTCCTGTGTGTGTGTGTGTGTGTGTGTGTGTGTGTGTGTGTGTGTGTGTGTGTGTGTGTGTGTGTGTGTGTGTGTGTGTGTGTGTGTGTGTGTGTGTGTGTGTGGATGTGTGCGTGCGTGCGTGCGTGCATGCATTGACATATCATTCAGGCCATAGTCACTGGTTGGATTGTGTCCATGATGTGTGAGGTTGCAGTATTCCCCCTTTCTAATTTTATGATGAATAACCACTTTAACCAGCATTCCTATTTAAGGGGAGCCAACCCAGGCAAAACCATCATTTTTCAATTTTGAGTTGTTGGGCTATTTTACTTCCATAGCATGTCTTCCTTCAGACTATTGGGGAAAAAAACATCCAAAATACACATTTTGATACACCTGCATATTTCTCCTAAATTCAGCAAAAGTTAGCATTAGATAATGCCTCATTTGCATATTTTAACAAAAATGTTCATGTTGATATCTGTTAGTCTTCTTTTTTTTTTTACCCTATCACCTGTAATGTTTGGGATTTTATAATCGATATCTTTAAAGGCCATACTCTGAGTCAGAAATCTCCACTTCAGCAGCACTTACATACACCAAACATTCCAGTTTCACCCCTATCTATATTCTGAAGGTTTTACAGAGGGGTTTGTTCATATATCATTCATAGCCTAATTTATGTAACTTTTTATACCTAAAAATTTGGGGTTTTTTTATGGCTGTTGACACCATTTTCTTATTTATGAAGTGATAAAAGGAGATATCCAAAATCCTCTCTGTAAAACCCTTTGACTCTAATATATCTATTAGTTAATTCTTTTTTCCTATTAACCTACAGTGTCTCCCCTTAAACACAATGTCCAGATATCTCTGGCAGAGGATGTATCCGTCATTTCCTTCCTCCTTGATTAACTTCATGTCTTCCCTTTATCCTTGTTTTCACAAAGTCACCAAAATACACATGCAAGTGACCTACATTTGAACTTCCCTTCAGATTACATCTTAGATCAAAGATTGAGCAACCTCAGTGGAAATTTCTTTAAGCTTATTGGCTAAAAAACACTGTCGCTTTTAAACGCTTGCTGGTATTTGAACTAAATGCTGTTGCAACAACAACAGAGTTACCCTACGTGTCACAGCAATTACAGCAGCACCTGCACAGAGTCCTAAGCTCAGCGCTGCATACATAATGAGCACATGAAGAGGACACAGAGAGGTGAGTTTTTAACCTCTTGAACCCTGATTTTCCCCTTCAATTTCCCCTGAAGTGGCTCCAATGTTATTTTTTCCACACTGTGCTACAGGTTCAAATCCAAATGATATAGTAGCTTGTTTTAGCCCTTCAGTGAATATACATTAGCTTATATTGTGGGCCAGCACCACTTTTGTGTTTTTGGAAACCTTTGGATCTTATAGCAATAGTTCAACACTTTAAAAGACTTAACTTTAAAAAATACCCTTCACTTTTTTGCTGAGAGTTAGATGAGAAGATTGATACCACTCTGACGTTTATACGATAAATATGAAGCTACTGCCGGCAGCTGCTTAACTTAGCTTAGCATAAAGACTGGAAATGGAGAAACAGCTATGGCTCTGTCCAAATGTAACACAATCCGCTAACAAGAACTTTTAAAGCTTATTAATTACACATAACTACCTGCCATAAAACAGCAAATTGTATTAAACAAACAAGATATAAATATATTTATTAGTGAGCTTTAGAGTTGCTGGTAGGTGAATTCAGAGCCAGGCTAGCTGTTTCCCCACTGTTTCCAGTCTTTCTGCTAACTCTTGGCTAGAAAGTGAATAAGGGAATTTCCCATAATGTTATTATTCCTCTAAGGCCATTTCTTTCTATTGTGTTTTTACTCTCTACATTTCCTTTCACCAATTTTATTGCACATCAGGCCTTGGTTGATTGTCTGTATAGAAAAATAAATAAATAAAAAAGAGTCACGCTGCAGTTCGAGCTGCTGATGTCTGTTCAGGGAGAAGGAGCTGCACAGTTGCAGGGGTGCAGACTTTGCGTCCTCACTAAACACACACTGAAGTAAATGTCGTCATCGAGCACATGTCTGCTACTCTCCACTTTGTGTTCACTCTTGATCAGACTGTCCTCTGTCATCAGTTCCAATAGTCATGGTCACACCCTTCCAAAGGGAAGCACATTCAGAGATTGCGGCAGTGTGCTATCAGTGGAGAGTGTGGAGGTGTGGTAACAAGACGAACACCATACTCTCTGGACAAGGTTCATACTAAACATACCACCATGTTTCTGTAAGGATTCTGAGCTTCCAAGGACCAAAAACCTTCTCAGTGCCAAGTATTACAATCAGTTCTCACACTCTCTCACTGTCAAACTTTGGCATCAGCCTCTGGACCACAGATCCTGAACACAAACAAAGGCAGGGGCAGAGTCACCTACAGCACACACCCCCACAGTCTGCAGCATTTACTCACAATCATAATCCACACAGTCACAATGTGAACTAACAGACATGGAGACTGTGCAGAGTGCATTTATGCACTTCAGTAAGAAAATGCTAATTTGTATATGTACAAATTAGCATATGTACTAAGTTTGTTTAGTTACCAGTGTCTGGGTTCATACTGTACCTCAGGTGTAATATCAAACATATTGTCTGTTCAGCAAGTATTTGAAATATTTCCTATTGTATGGAATAGATTTACAACACAAATGGGAGTTGAGCTTTAAAGTAAATGTGAAACAGCTGTGTGTGTAATATCACACTCAAGCACACCCTCCTGTCATGATTGTGTAACTGTGTCCAGATAATAAAACACACATTAATCTCAGTGGCTCCACCATATTTCTTTTATTTGTTTTATATGATGAATTAATGTTGTATTTTCAGTTGTATTCAGATCACTATTTTTGAGAGTGCCTTGTTGCATGTGGTTTGATTCAACTCTATTTATTAAACATTTACCTAGCTAAATAGGGCTGTCAAGCAAGACTTATAGACAGGATGTAGCATGGTTAATTGTAGAATTTCAATGAGGGAGATGTATACAACTTACTGTGTCCGAGTTTGCGGGTTTTGGCTCCTTGTTTCCATTATCTCCTGCGTGAAGAGTTAACCTGAGGCGTCTAATCCTCCTCTGAGAAAAACAAACAAAAAGTAAATAAATTATGTTCTGCACACAAATGAATGTTTGCATTATGTCATCATAAGAATGATGTTGACATTGAAACATCACTGAAACTGAGGCATAGAATGGTAAACACATCTCACAGACCTCAACAGTCCACTACTGTGGGTTTATTTATAGTCAATGCCAACAGAGCTGCAAAGAAAGTGTATGTAAATGTTTCAAAACTCTGCTTACATATACATTGTAAAACCACAGTGAGTGCTTTGTTTGGTTGTGTAACAAACAGATATCTTGTACAAAAAAAATATTTTAAAAGATTTTTAGACTAACAAGAAAAAACAGTAGTGTAGTAATGAACCCATATCACACTCTGTTTACTACATTAGGATTTGTTCTTTCTTCATAACAAAACAATGGGAATAAGTTTAAAGGCCGGTTTAGTACAAAGGCCTGCTTTATCAGAGAGCTGTTCAAATAAACATGACAGCCCTGCCTCCAGCACACGCAGCTCCCATTACGTGCTCCTGTAACTGAACACATCCTACAACAAACACGAACTTTCAGATGATCAGGGAACAGAAAATGTTAACTGGGACTGAGTAAATCTATGTCAATGTATGCAAACAAGAAACAAGTGGCTACAGAGTTAAAAGGGGACAAACAGAAGAAGGGGGGGGGGGGAACATTCTTCAACTGTTTGCAAAACACAGTGGAGAAAGGAGAGAGGAAAGTGGGGAGGCAGACGGAGAGATTCATTGTCCTGACTTCTCTGGGATTTCTTACCTCAGAGTCTGGAGAGTCCTGTGTTGTGGTGGTGGTGGTGGTGGTGGAAACAGTTCGTCCTGAACCGTAGCGAAGCATCTCTCCTCTTCTGTCCACTCTTCGCTTCTCTTCCTCTCCCTCCCCAGACCTCCTCCCACCCTTCCTCTCACTGCTCCTTCCTGAGTTCTGCTCAAACTCTCAGAGCGACCATCTGCCCCCGGCTCCAGCCAGGGAAGAGGAGGGAAATTCCACTCTGTCAAGTCTGGTGGTGGTGGTGGTTGGGAGTCCACTGGGCCATGAGGTTCCCTCTCTGTCAGTAAAATGATCAGGTGCAATCCAGTCCCACACTCAGCAACACAACTATGTAATGTTCTTAGTTATAGCCAGGCTGCTCCTAACTCCACCTGGTTGACAGACTTGTCAGTCACTCAGCAACCTCCCTGTCTCTTTCTCTCTCTCTCTCTCACTGTCTCTGGATTCCTATCAGACCTGTCGGGCCACATTTCAGCTGCCTCCCTAGTCTGTGCCTCCTGCCCTGAGAGCTCAGGACTTTCACAGGGTGGGGCCTCTTACTTGGGCTGGGACAGGTGGAGCTATTCTTATCACTAGGTGTGGCTTATTGGAGGAGCTGGTACTTATGTTCACTTCACAGTTAAGGAGATAATATACTCTCTTTATGGCTATACATGCAAAGTTGTGTTAGTTGTCATAATCCACTAATAACTGCAAAATATATTTTTACTACATAACATTTTTTGCTCTTTTATTACAAGCTTGTAGTGTGGTATTGATACTTTTGCTTTAAAAAAGAAAAAACGATTTGACTAGTTCTTCCAGCACTGCCGCAGAGAAAATGGAAATCTTTTCTTCTAATTCCAAATAGTCAGAACATGGTTTATAGTAAAGCTGCAGGAGGTGTCTTGTAATACAGGAGTCGCTTTAAGACAATACATTATTGATACTTGGTAGTTGGTAGTGATGAAGAGGAAGGCAACACAGTAAACATGATTTGTTACTGGTATTGTTACCTTCCGCCTCACAATTACACCTTGGTGTTTTTTGTTTTTTTACACAATGTATTTATGCTCATCAGTCCTGACAGCCAGATCTTATTCTTCGTATGAATGGCTACAGTCACTCCCTTTTACTAGGAACTAGAGACACACGAGAGTCACAGAGGAGAGTCAAGTTTAAAGGCTGTTTGCCAACCAAGAGCTTGTTTGGCTGTACATTATTTATTATCAACACAGATCAGCTGTTAGCTGATGTCAAAATACATCAGTAAATATGAAAAGAAAAATTTCCAGATCAGTATACGTGGTATTTCTGCAGGTCTGAGTGGTTAATCAGTAACCAGACGTCAAACAAACAGTGTATCTTTACTTCTGCAATCAGTGAGCCGGTCTCTCAGCCAGGCCTTGTGGCAATCCTTTCCTCATGTGGAAGTCCTCTCCCATAAACATATCCTATTCACTTCCTGTCACGATTGTACTTTAACTGTTTTTCGGTCAGATTTTGATTCAGCATTGGATCAATTCCACGGGGCCGGTCTTCCAAGAACGACCAGAAATAACGTGGAGTACATTTGACTGAAAAACCCCCAAATAAAGACCGAGAATATATGAACTGTCAAATGTCACATGGTTGGAAGCCAACATAATTGCGACATAAGAGCAAGCATTATGGCATGCAGTGTTCCTCGTATTAAAGGTTAAATAGCAAGAAGCTAATTTTCCAATACTGGGATTTTCTCATGGAACAAAGACTATTTTTAAAACAAAAGTTAAGGCTGCTTTGTGGGGAGTGATGGTTCACTTTTAAGGGAGGGAGTTTGAGCCATGGGCGTTACGTTGCAAGAGGGACTAGTAGGTTTATATTGTAATGTGAGTGCTTCCATGTGTCCTGTTTGCTGATTCCGTCGAGGACCACTTTGGAATTAAGTGTTTTTAGTAATGTTTTTATGCGCTATCCTCTGGGGTTTTGTGTCATGATACTCCTCGACCAAATGCATGCTCTTGGGGGGAATTGCTGGGTCTCTGAAAATTATAGAATAAGTAGGTCTAGACCTACTCTGTCTGTTAAGTGTCCTGAGATAACATCTGTTATGATTTGCCAACAAGCAGATAAGCAACATGTTATGGGAAGGTAACTAACATTACTCAAGTTCTTCACTTGAGTACAAATTGGAGGTACTTGTACTTCAATTTCATGGCACTTTATACTTTTACTCAACTACAATTCAGAGGGAAATATTGTACTTTTTTACTCCATTACATTTATTTGATGGCTGTAGTTGCATTTCATATTATTATTCTACATATAAAACACATGATGATCTTACAAAATATGATGCTTTGTTATTGATGATCTTACAAAATATGATGCTTTGTTATAGATTAAACTGACTATTTCAGATCTCATTAGAGCTGAAATGATTAGTTGATTAATCATGGTTCCGGCTTCTCATGTAATGATTTGCTGCTTTCCCTTGTCTTAAGTTATCGTAAACTGAGTAATTTGTTTGAAATATTTGTTGCACCAAGCAAGCAATTTGAAGGTGTCACTTTGGGCTCTGGGAAATTATGAAGGGCAAAATTAGCTCTCCCTTGACCAACTACAACAGTACAATTCTGCACATTAACACATACACAGCACTAAAAAAATCTAATAATATAGTACAACACTCACAGGGGACATTTACATTTTAGAAACTTCAAGTACATTTTAAAGTAAAGTAAGTAAGTAAAATTCCTTTACTCAAGTAACATGTTCAATGCATGTCTTTTACTTGTAATAGAATATGTGTGGTATTGCTATTGAGTACTTTATCCAGCACTGGAAGATAGCGATAACTAGGAGTTAAGTTGCGTGTATTGTTTGTTGCTGCATGTAGGTTACAGTGGAGGTGTTTGATCTTCTCGCCTGTGTGGCAGCAGTTGCTTGTGTAAGATTTCGCTGTTTAAACCAACAACAATAGCTGTTGTCCTTTTCACCGTGCCTGTAGCTGTGGACTTGTGTTTTAGTGATTGCTTGACAGATAAACACCATTACAACTGTTGACAGACAAATGTTCTGTCTGTGATGAAGTGACGCAGCTTCCCAATGCTGCACTGCTTTCAGAAATGTGTGGCAACCTTAAAAAGCAACTGACTGGGTTGTTCAAAAAGTTGTGTTCATGCACAGTTTTTCATTAGTACAATTTTAAAGCTGAATATTTTTACTTAAAGTAGGAATTTTTCTCACACATATTGAAGCTGCTGTACAAAAAAATGTGTACTCTTTAAAGGATATAGGTTCACGTTTTCTTTAAGTTTGTCTTAAAGCAATACTAACACGTACAATATGTACATTGAAAGTGTCATTGGTTCTCTTTTCCATACTGGCTGCAAAGTGATTCCCTCTTAAAGTAATGTATCATGTAAGTGATTGTGGAAAAACTCCACACAGTCCTCATTCTGTGTGAAAATGACATCTAATGTTCAGATTAAGAAGTTAATATGAAGCTTTAGCAAGTGGGGAAGTTACAGTCTTTCCCTCTTTGGTAATCCACAAACAGAGTTTCCTTGCTGAGCAGGGGCGGAGGAATAGTAAGACTAAGAGGGAATTTGGTACCAAAAACACAGTAAATTTAAAAGATCCCTTCTTGAGTTTTGTAACTGCTGAAGCCTCATTATATTTGGCTGAACTGCACACTATTAGTACTGTGGATTTTGTCCTCTTAAAGTATTTAAGTTCACATTTGTTGAAGTGTATCTAGTAGTAGATAGACTTGAACAAATGTAAACCTAATCTTTAAAAAAACCTACTGTAACACAATGGTGGGTGAGTTTTTTACGATGGAAAGGTTCAATGCCAAAATCAAAGGAAATGATGACAGCTTTATGGATCTATAGCCTCTGATAAATCATTCATTCAGTGTAAGTGACCTCATCCAAAAGGGGAGGGGCACATTGGATTGGCTTGCTGACGTTTCATTGTAATATCAAGTGGATTTGCCTGTATGGTAGTTAATTTAAGAAGTCCTTCATTTCTGAACAAAATCTTCCTTTATTTACAGAAATGGACTCAGCTGTGTAAAATGTTTTCAAAAACTATATGTTGATCATAAAAGAGTTGAGATACAATATAGTGACTCAAAACAAACAAGCCTGGAAAGCAGGTTTGTCCTGCTGTACTGAAGTTTTCATTGCCTGAGGCAAATGTTGAATGTGTTACAGAACCTAAGCAGTGTTACTTGTATTACTCAACACAAAAACTCAATACAACTTTGCGGGTGTTGATCTACAAATAAGATTTGAGGATATGGGGTCAGACCAGAGCGTGTAAAGGTCACTGAACTTACAAAAAGGACATCTACCTTTTATCTTTGCACCACATTCAGTAAACCAGCCATAAAATATAATAATAATCATTCACAAAAGTCTTATAGCGAAACTATTCATCATCAAGATGGAATTATTTAGGAGTTACGTAGGTTGTTTGAGTGAGAGACGTTCCCCTTTATGTCCCTCTGGGTCTGCAGAGGTCTGATAGCTCAGCTCGGGGATAAAAAACTAGCCTCCACTCCCACTTACAAACCATTTAGTGTTTACTTCGTTATTAATGCTCATACCTGTAAAGTAATGGAACACAGAACAGACATGCCTTTTCATTGATAGTGACCACTTTTGCACTCAATTAAAAAAGTCCAAATGTACGAATTCGCTTTAATTTACTTAAAAAATTATGTTCAGATCTTTATTTGATTAATATGATTTTTTTTTCTGTTTATTTCGGATCTTCTATTGCATCTTAGTTTTTAGGAAAGCTTACTTGTTGTTAGGGAACCAAAACTATGAAACCATGTACCATTATTACAGCAAGGGGGCAGCATGGCACTATGAGATTTTGAACAGAAATGCTCGCAAGCTGTTATTATTTCTTTCTGTCCACCTACACTTAACCGCCAGAAATAGACTTGTTGAACTTGTATGTTTCTTATTTAGAAGTGTGAAATAAAGAGAAATCTCAGTTCCCTCCGAGACAACTCTCTCTCAGCTGTCTACCTCTTTATTTCTCAGTAGTCACTCTGGTTGAACTCACTCAAGCACATAAAGGAATCCCAAGAATGGTCACCTTGTTAAGCATACACAAATTTCCCCTCTTAAGCCATCCAGCCTGCAGCCCCTATTAGTTTAGACTTCACACAAAAGAGAGAGAGAGATAATACTGTGGCACTTGAACGGTTGATTTGTTTGTTCCACACAGAATAGCAACAAATGAAGGTCATGCCCTGCCAACAATAGCCAGTGTGAAAAAGAAAGCTCAGCCCATTCACCTCCTTGTTTTGCTGTAGTCAGCTGTAGATACCAGTGTAAAGAAAGAAATACTGGGACGTTTTGTCTTAAAACATGAAATCAAAGTAGATTATTGTAGCTTTTATTGACACTGATTCTTTAATATCAAAGTAAAAGCAGACCTCTACAATGTGACGCAAATTCATTACAAATACATACACTTTCCACTGTGCTCCAGCTCGACACCAGGAATTCTCTTTTCCCCACAGACTGAAGCAGGTCAAAGCTCTGCACTGAAAGGGGATCAGGCCCAAACACAGGATTCATTTGCTTCATATGTTCCAGCAGGAAAAATACTGACCCACTGAGCACAAAATTAAAGATAAAGAGCCTCTGTTGTCACAGCTGCTTTGACCCCACAGATTTTATCACAGAGGCTGACTGAAGTCAGTGTACAACTGTGTACATCTGTTTCAGTTTGTTTCAGTTGCGTTGTAAAATTTCACATTTTGCATAGTGCAAACACTGCAAAACAATTCCATCTCATCAAGTAATTTGTGTCTATTATTGAGTCCTAAAAGTCATATTTTCTCACACTCATTAACAAGTTTATTTCTGTCGGAAACAGGCTGAAAAAATCGAACTAGAATGGCAGATTCTTTCACTTATTTTAAGAAGGAAATTAACAATATGATCATCACATGAAATAGTTTAAATCAGCTCCACCTTGATCAGTTATGAAAATGCTGCATAAAAGTTAACAGGTGTTGAAAATGAATAGCTTGTTTAATATTCAAACAAAAGCACTTCTAAAGTACTTTGATTACATTTTTGCTGATACTTGAGTACAACTTAAAATGCAGGACTTTTACTAGACTATTTTCACAGTTGTGTTGATTATGTCTACTTAAGTAAAGGACAATGATCAAGGATTCTTCTTGTCTTAAAGTGCCCATATTATGAAAAAAAACACTTTTTCTGGGATTTGGGGTGTTCTTTTGTGTCTCTGGTGCTTCCACACGCATACAAACTTTGAAAAAAATCCATCCATGCTGTTTTGAGTGAGATACGGTTTCTGAATGTGTCCTGCCTTCAGTCTCCAGGTGAGCTGGTCAAAATCAGCACGGCTTGTGACGTCACAAGCCGTGCTGGTTAACCGCAAACGAGCTGGTTAACCGCAACCGTTAGCTCGCATGCTACCTCGTTCTCAATAGCAAAGCACTGCTACAACACACACAAGTTCACCATAATCTACAAAAGAACTACTTACATGTGCACCCTCATTTAGAAGTCTCCCAGCTAATTCTGCCTTGTAACTGACGAAGTTGGAGAAACAGCCTCTCTTTTACTGTCTATGGAGCTAGCTAGCTGACATGATCTACATCTGAGCTACTGAGCATGTGCGAGTGCAATCAAAGATAGTACAGAAGAAGAAAAGAGGTCTCACTCTGTAGCTAAAACAGAGACCAGCTGAAAAGAGGATCTGCAGCAGTGAGAGAGAGCTGTGCAGTACAACAAAAATATGGTGTTTTTTGAAAATTAAACCATGTAAACCTATTCTGGTACAACCTTAAAATACAATTATGAACCTGAAAATGAGCATAATATGGGCACTTTAAGAATTTTTAACTAGGCATTTGAACTTTTGTGGAAAAATGATATCAGATACAAATCATTATTCAAAGCAGAATATGTTTATACGGTACCTGCTAAAACATGTCTGAAAGGGATCTTTAAGCGTTATAATCAATGTCCAGGAATTATTCAACAAGAAAAGAAACATGAGTAAGAGTAACTGGAAGTAACTTTATTTTAGTCTCAGCAGGATTTATGAACATACACGTGTACAGAGAGGTAGTGGCAGCAATTTGTCTCGTTCAACTCTCCCTCCACAGGTGTCAGACTTATATGTCAGACTTATATTTCATGCAGAGCCAACAGAGAGTGCAAATCATCACAGTGTAGCAAAACATCAAATGTCAGTTTCTCATCTGAAGAAATTCCCTTGAGCTCAAGGGAAATTAGAACACGTGTACAAGGCATTGCAAGGCTTTATGTGCAGTGGCACAATTCAAACACACACACATGAGGTTAAACAAAAAGATTTAAACCATGTCCAGTTATCAACACTACCCCATTCAGGAGAGAAATCACTACCAAAGATAGAAGTTAGATCAATGGGTTTCTAATATAATCTCTTCAGAGATGAAATTGTTTCGATATGTGTATCTTTGTTCGGTGCTGTAACTGCTACAAGTCTGATTCAGAATCAATAATCACAGAAAAGACTAAATAAAGTTAATTTAGGTTTTATCACACATGATTGCATTAAGCAGCCTTTTCCAGTAGATAAGTAAAAGCAATACTGTGGTGTCACGAATATTTGGAGTAACTTGTGTGATAAAATTGCAACAAATGCCTGTTGATAATATTTTAATGGATCTATTATTCATATCAAACCATATAAAACGGTCTAAAAATGGATGTGTACAAAGTCCCTCATTAACTGTTCCCTAAAACACTCACTGAGCCAGGATATTGTGTATTCAACTGTGAATAAATAAAAAAAATAAAAAACATCCTGGCACTGGTCACTTTATATACTCCGATATGATCTTCAATCATAAAATGTAAAGATTTATTTATTTATTTTTTTTTTTAAATGGAATGATATAGAACTTAATATTCAGATACTGCAAGTACATTTAACATATTTGATAGGTATAAAACAGTGAGGATTAATCACCTCATATTGTTCAAAAGGCAGTACTGGTTGCATTGTTTTACAGTGAATTAAAGTTTTTAAGTTTACTAATGCTAGGATAATCATGTGTAATGTATTTGTTAACAAAGGAGAATCCACTCAGAAAGAACTGAAACATTTACATACGATTTCATGTGGGAATGTAAAATTACCAAATTAAACAGTATATACATTTAATTTCCATTGGAGAGGCTAAAACATCAAAACTTTTATGATTGAATCTATTCATCTCAGAGCTGCTCAAATAATACTGATTGAATTTAAGGACATCAAGATTGAACCCAGAACGAACCACACAGATATTTGCGTGTAGTCTTTTCAAAAAGCATGTGGCACAGCTCTCCAGCCGTTTGGTCCAACAGTGATGTATATAAAGCAGCTTTATCATCCACCTCCCGTCCCGTTTGTTTACAAAGTGAAGGTGGACAAGATGTTGTCCTGACTTGAGGAGCGCTTGTACCCCAATGATGAGCTGAAGTACGTCTCCCCGTCGGTGCTGATGTCGTCATCCTCGTCGTCGTCGTCGTCCAGGGTGTTGAGCAGTGGTGCTGAGGTGCTCTTACGCCTGGATGAGAAAGAATAATATTATAATAATTCATTACATTTATAATAGCGCTTTATCATAGACACATTAAAAACGCTTTTGGGTTGGGGGAGAACTACTCTCTACCACCACCAATAGTAGCACCCACTTGGGTGACGTAGGGCAGCAGGAGAGGAACATGTTTTAAGTGGTGGGGGAAACAGGAGCACCCAGAGAAAAACCCACACAGACATGGGGAGAACATGCAAACTCCACACAGAAAGGCCCAGGACGGCCAGGGTTCCAACCCGGTACCTTCTTGCTGTGAGGCCACAGTGCTAACCATTGGACATCGTGCTGCTTATAACTAGGACACTGAGAATGTATGTGTATTATTATTTTGTTTTTAAACCCTTTCTTATTTTAGTCTGTAACGGATGACTAATGGACAATCGGATGTTGTTTTTATGCGTTTACCTGATCTCATTTTGCAGAGCTTTGAGCTGGCCGTGGAGCTGCTCATTGGCCTCCTGTTGCTCATCCAGGTCTCTCTGCAGCTTCTTCTTGCTGTGCTCCAGTCGGTCGATCTCCTCTTCAGCCTCATCCATTTGCCTTTTCAAGGCCTTTAGACGCAGATTCAACTTCAAGAAGAAACAACAAGCACAGGGTTAAAAGGGTTCCACAAATATTTTCACTAGATGGCTATTCATTTAAAGTATGTAGTACATTGAGTTTAATGATGGTTAGTCGGGGCATGAAAGTGTGTATTACGTACTTGGTCCTTTTGATCTTGCAATGAGTTATGTTCTTCTTCACCCTGCATCATCATCTCTTTAACCTTCCTCTCTAGCCTGCGGTTCACCAGCTGCAGGTTGGCACGCTCCCTGAAACCCATGCAACGCGATGCATCATCATACTGTACATGTAGTGCAGCACATCATATTGACTTGCATAAAGCTTTGAATTCTAATAATTAAGAGCTGTTCAGATTCCCCCCCCCCCTAAGGATTTGATTACCCAGAATTTGATTTTTTCCTCTGAATAAGAAAATGATTTAAAAGTCACCTGTATAGTCTGATTTAAAGTCCCAATTCCAATTGATGTACATCATTTAAAGCAATATTAAAGTTGTGATCTCCTTCTCCTACAGGTGCTGGTCATATAATTAGAATATCATGAAAAAGTTGATTTATTTCAGTAATTCCATTCAAAAAGTGAAACTTGTATAATGTATAGATTCATTCCACACAGACTGATATATTTCAAGTGTTTATTTCTTTAACTTTTGATGATTAGAACTGACAACTAATGAAAACCCCAAATTCAGTATCTCAGAAAATAGTTTTATAGTTCTGTAGGCTACACAGTCATGGGGAAGACTGCTGGTTTGACAGCTGTCCAAAAGACGACCACTGACACCTTGCACAAGAAGGGCAAGACACAAAAGGTCATTGCTAAAGAGGCTGGCTGTTCACAGAGCTCTGTGTCCAAACACATTAATAGAGAGGTGAAGGGAAGGAAAAGATGTGGTAGAAAAAAAGTGTACAAGCAATAGGGATAACCACACCCTGGAGAGGATTGTGAAACAAAACCCATTAAAAAATGTGGGGGAGATTCACAAAGAGTGGACTGCAGCTGGAGTCAGTGCTTCAAGAACCACCACGCACAGACGTAAGCAAGACATGGGTTTCAGCAGCTCAAGCCACTCCTGAACAAGACACAGCGTCAGAAGCGTCTCGCCTGGGCTAAAGACAAAAAGGACTGGACTGCTGCTGAGTGGGCCAAAGTTATGTTCTCTGATGAAAGTACATTTTGCATTTCCTTTGGAAATCAAGGTCCCAGAGTCTGGAGGAAGAGAGGAGAGGCACAGAATCCATGTTGCTTGAAGTCCAGTGTAAAGTTTCCACAGTCAGTGATGGTTTGGGGTGCCATGTCATCTCCTGGTGTTGGTCCACTGTGTTTTCTGAGGTCCAGGGTCAACGCAGCCGTCTACCAGGAAGTTTTAGAGCACTTCATGCTTCCTGCTGCTGACCAACTTTATGGAGATGCAGATTTCATTTTCCAACAGGACTTGGCACCTGCACACAGTGCCAAAGCTACCAGTACCTGGTTTAAGGACCATGGTATCCCTGTTCTTAATTGGCCAGCAAACTCGCCTGACCTTAACCCTACAGAAAATCTATGGAGTATTGTGAAGAGGAAGATGCGATGCGCCAGACCCAACAATGCAGAAGAGCTGAAGGCCACTATCAGAGCAACCTGGGCTCTCATAACACCTGAGCAGTGCCACAGACTGATCAATTCCATGCCACGCCGCATTGCTGCAGTAATTCAGGCAAAAGGAGCCCCAATTAACTATACTTTTCATGTTCATACTTTTCAGTTGGCCAACATTTCTAAAAGTCCTATTTTTGTATTGGTCTTCAGTAATATTCTAATTTTCTGAGATACTGAATTTGGGGTTTTCATTAGTTGTCAGTTATAATCATCAAAATTAAAAGAAATAAACACTTGAAATATATCAGTCTGTGTGGAATGAATGTATACATCATACAAGTTTCACTTTTTGAATGGAATTACTGAAATAAATCAACATTTTCATGATATTCTAATTATATGACCAGCACCTGTATATGGGCTCCAATGTTGTAGTCTAAATCCATCAGTGTCTAAGTATAAACTTGAACTTAGAAGTCACTCCCAGGCTGTCATACCTAACCTAGTTCTCTACTTTCCAGTTAACTTTCCCCCCTAACACTTTCCTCTTCCGTCACCTTGACACCAGCACACCTCATCTCTATTCCCCGTCGGAGCCTTCATCTCACCTTTCCTCCCCCTCCAATCTCCCCTCCAGCTCCTGTATGCGATCCTCCAGCTGGGCTACCAGGCCCTCTTTGTTGGACTTGTGGGAGCCTTCTAAATGAGCCACTCTGCTCTTCAGGTCTTTGGTCTAGAGAGGTCACAAAGAGAGAAGTAGTGAGGCACATAACTGGGCAAATGTATGTGTATATCATAATATATACAGTACAATAATATTAGTGTATCAAAAATAAATGAATGAATTGGAAACTCAATGAAAATGATGAAAAGACATATGAATGAAATGAGTTTGTGCTTTGTTCTGAGTTTGTAGGGTTTTCCTCCAGACAGAGTGTGTACCTGTCTCTCCAGAGCCATCTTGTCACACTCCAGGTCCTGTCTGCTAGCCCTCTCCTGCAGGAGTTCATTCCTCATCTGCTCCACCTGTCAAGCCGAGTCCAGACACTGTCATCGCTACGGTCCCACACAGTCTGATGACAATTATTATCCGATACGGTCTCACCCACACCAGAAACCACTGTAGCGCTCAGTGGCTCAAAATGCTAAACAATAGAAGACTTAATGCTGAAAGGGCCTCAGTTAATTAGTAAACTGGATTTTCTTGTTTGGCTGCATTCCATTTTTTGTTGATCTTTATGTCAACTCCCAGTGACACAGGGTTGTAGGAAAAACATGTTAAAATAAATCAATGCCAGTAGTTTCTGTAAAGAATATATAGCTGTGGGCTTTTAGACTAACATATTATTAAAATAATAATAAAACGTTATTTATTTAAACTTGGCAACATTTTTGTATAAGGTGTGTGGATATACAACATTAAAAGGAATAGTTCAACATTTTGGAGTGCAAACATGACAAGTTGTGCTTATGTGAACATAGTAAGATTTTTTTTAAGATTTACCAGACTAGCTGTATCAGTAGCAGTATTTACTCTAAGCTAAACTAACTGGCTTATATTTAACAGACGGACAGATATCAGAGTGGTATCGTCCAACTCTCAGCAAGAAGGTGAATAAGCATATATCCCAAAATGTCGAACTATACCTTTAATATTAATCTGATGTGATCAAATATCCACTCACTGAACATGAAATCAACTCCGAGAGGCCTTACTGTATGAACATGACTGCTCAGTGATAGTCTGGTTCAAAAGAAGGGAGGATGAAAAGAAATCGATACAGCCGTGATGGTTCTTTCTTTGTGAGGGGAGCTTAGAATTGGTGATATTTTATGCCAATTAGTAGGTGACAGTGGGCTTCTCTGATGAACGATGGCCCCTATAACTGGTGCACCCAGCACAGTGCTTGAGGGAGCTGAATCAGCAGACTGGAACATACCGCGAAACTAATCTGCTTTGTGAAAGACGGCAGGAGAGGAGAGGGGAGATTACTCTCATTTAGACAGGAGAGCAGCACCTGGTGCCAGGAGAGACGCAGGTGTTCTTCCTGCTGCCTCTGCTGCAACCCCAGCACCCCTCCATCCCATAGCCATACATCCCCCCCTCTCCTCCCCACAGACATTAGAGCACAGTACACAGCACACACACACACCAGCACATACCCGCGGGTGTGTGCACTGACAAACACACACCATGAGCACTCAACCTACTCCACTCTGTCTGCACAAAGCTCGAGTGTTGCCCTGACAACCAACCTCAGCCTCATGCCGAACCAATGCCACTTTGTCACGACGCCACTCTTTCCTCCCTGCTAGGGAATTTTTCAAAAGGGAAACCATTTAGGGAGATTTTAAATACTCTACTCAACACACACTAAGCCTCTCTTGTTGTCGCTACGCACATTAATTAAAAACTTTGGCCAAAGCTTTGAGTCTGTCAGTTCCACATTGAGAGGAACCTGTAGCCAAGCCTTACAGGCCTGTGTTTGGATCTCATAGTTTTTACATTTAATATTCAGGAGATGCAAAGGTTCCATGAAACTCTGACCACAATACATACACATTTGCATTTAAACAGTAGGGTTGCAATAAAGCAGTGTTATTTAAAAAACTCCAGAACTAACATCCTCCCTCTGATTAGTAAGCACTCTTCCACAAACAAACAATCCTAAAAGCACATGTACTTTATCTAAATCTTACTTTACTGTGCCTCCGTCAGCAGCTTTATCAGGGAGGAAGGAAAACTAGAGCATTTGCTTGCGAGGATATAAAAACTGACTTCAAGCACAAGAATTGGATTTGTTCTCAAGATGAAGTTACTGAGTGTAATTTCCAAGTGAACTCCACAACCTGAAAACTTGAGACATTTGGCAACTTGCATTTTTGGCCCGAGCAGCACATTAAGAGGGGTCTTTTGTGACTGATGCATGAAAATTGGATAGGCACTCTTAGACCACGCGGGCAGGCCGCCAACATGAATGATTATGCAAGATCATCTTACAAAGCAATAACCAGTCCACTTTATCCAGACCAGAAAAAAAAACTGGGAATCCTGCGGTGTGGATATTATATGTAAAGAACACACACCTCAGAGTGAGCACATGTACCGAATCACTGATATAACACATCAACCTGCATATAAATCATTACTGAATTTACTCTTTCAGGACTATATTTGAGACCTGAAATTGTTTGGTAGAGATCACGTGTTTGTGTTGTTCAGAGATTAGTGACTGCGGTCATGATGTTAGAGAGGTGGAAGACAAAGCAGCAAGAGATCTGGATATCATTCACAGGTTGAGATGGAACAGAGACATGTCTGTGTGAACTAAAGTGTACATGGGCAGCAGGTGACCGACACAGGTGAGCAGGGATAATGAGAATGTGTTGAGAGTAGGTTTGGGCATCGTTTGGATTTTAATAATTCTGATTCCAATTCTGATTCTTCCTTTCGATTCCGGTTCTTATCGATTCTCGATTCGAGGGGTGGAGTTGAAGCGGGTCACATATCTATTTTCACAAATAAGAGGAAAAGTTTTATTTTGATTCATTGGTGGTTTGCAGTTTTACTGCTTTTTCAATGTAAAATAAAGCCACACTAGAGCGCTGCTTACTGTGCTCCAAGGCTGCAACACAACAAGCACCTGGCCGCTTCGGAAACCAAAACTTGGCCATGTTAAATTGGGAAGCGATGATCGGATTTGAAACCAAATCCTCTAAACGATTCCTAACGATTCCAATAAAGAAACGATTCTACTGGAATCGTAATTTTTTAAACGATTCCAAGTAGGAATCGGTTCTCGATGCCCAATCCTAGTTGAGAGTGTGTGTGTTGTACCTGCTCTCTTCCTCGGTCTATCCTGTCCATCAGCTGGTCTCCGCTCTGACGCTCCTCATCCAGGTCCAACTCCAGCTGAGCGACCCTTTCCTGCAAAATGAAGCCGATACATCCATACAGTCAGCGAGTGTTGCTATATGAATTTGTTTTTCTATAAATAATTGAGTGAATGTTTGAGTATCCTAAATGATGGTCATAAGGCCTTTTGCAACGATCTGACATCATCATGTCTACTAATGATAAAACCATTATCAGTGGCTTTATTTGACATTATGTACCTCCATGAGTTTGACGCGTCGAACTTTTTCGTCTTTAGCGTGGGCCTTTGTCTCAGCCTCCACCTCCAGATCATGAACCTTTTTCTTCAGCGTCGTCTCCTTGAGCACGGCCTCATCTCGTTCCCTCTGACACTGCCGCAGTTCCTCCTCCCGACGGGACAACTAAAACAAAATGCATCAACATATTTCAACACCTGAAAAATTACTGAAACATCATTGCACATTGCCTACACATTTCATTGTCCTGTGTAAATACCTAGACCAAAGATTTTGAAGATCAGTGGACCTGGTCTAGTAGGGGTTCAGGGTCTCATTAAAAGGACCCTCAGCATGGTTATAAATACTTCTTGAAAGTCCATCTCCCTGTTCAATATGTCATCTTTCTTCTTATCTTAAGTAGCCTAAGTATCTTAAGTATCACAGCTGTAGCGATGACCAACAATTTAGTTGCTGCTTAGGGAAAATATACAGTACTCTGAGTGTGACTAATGAATCCAGTGCAGCTAGATTCTCCCCGTGTTCACTCAGCAGCAGTGCCCCCCGCAGCTGTAAAATTGCCCCCATTGCTTAATGTTAAGACAAAGAAAATTCATCATCTGCCCTTATGTCTCAGCCAGAACAAATATTTGGCCATTAGTGCAGAATTATTCCATATTTCATTATGTAAATAGTACTTAAGTAAGACCTAATTTAAGCCACGGGACTAAAGCTGAGCATACAAAGACTTAGTAATAAGCGTAATGGAATATTCGTACATCGTCTCTCAAGCCCTGAATAGCAATAAGCAAGTTAAAGGATTAATAAATGACTGTACTAAGGAATTAATAAATTACATCTAGGGAGTGAAACCTGCTGTGACTTACTGCTGTCTTCTTGGACAGGCCTCTCTAAAAAGGAAAGACTTTTAAAGAAGCAGCATGTGTGTGGCCTGCACTTGTAATTTTAGTGACAGTCTGCCAAGTCCACTTGGTTGGAGGAGGACGGGGCAAGCTGGAAAAGTGGACTCACTAGGCCCAGTCCAAAGTAATCCGTTTCTCTGGAGAGGGCGAGGAGGATGTGATTCCTGCCACCACAGCTTTCACAACAATGATATCACAACACTGACATCCTCCTCTTCCTGTACACCAGCTGGACAAAGATACATCAGCATGGATGTAGACAGGAAAAAAGGATGCTGACCACGTCCTATACACTCCACTCACAAGCACACATACAGCTGAAAGCCCATTCAGATCAGTAAATACGTAAAATTGAGTGGCAGCATGTTATGCATGTCAAATAAAGGCTGAAAGTAATGACTCCAGTAGATAGTTCCTCCCAGAGAAGGAAATGTCAATACTCTAAAGCTCTCTAAAGCCAAAAATCATCTTAGCCTGCCAAGTCCTCTATTAAAAAGGTACCCAGCGAAGTTTTCATTATAAAACAGACACAGTTTTGTTTACAGGGTTAGAGTCAGGGTACATTGTGAGTATCCTTAATGCCTAACAAACATGATGAATGCATTTCCTAGCTCGAAAACATTTTCACACACACCCCTTTTTTAATGTTTTGAAATCTGCAGTGTTTACGGTTATCTTCTTCTCCTTCTTTATTGGCACACTGCATCCTTTTGGGGCACATTACCTCGAGCAACTGTGCAATCAGCAGTACTGTATTTCATTACTGTTGATTGCACAGTAATGTAACATTACTTCACAGCCCCACTAGTGGTTCAAAAACTGTTTTTTTTTTTTGTTTCATCCTCTTTTCTTTTACATGACCACATACAATATCAACACACTGAACACACACAATTATGCAAGTGATTAATTAATCGAAATTAATCGCATGCATAATTAACGGTGCCTGAACCGATACTTTTTAAGAAAGTAAAAAAAAGAAAAGAAAAAAAAGGGTACTAAACAACAGTTAGTGACATTAAAGAACGGCTTGTTTATTGCTAAGGCCATATGGTCAAAATTAAATGTTTAATAATAATGTATAACAATAACTTATTTCACTAGTAAATTGCTGTTGAACGACAAAAACAACAACCAGATGGTAAAGGACATTTACAATAACTTCAAATGCACCACGAAGCTGTAGTTTACCAGTTTCATTGAACGCACCGTCTGTGTCGTTTTTCCGACGGCAGCTGCAGATTGTTACATCCCGGTGTTGAATCCTCTACAGTAAAACACAGTCAAACTTTACACCGTTTAGCGTTAGCTGTCAGCATTTTAACCGTGTTCAATCCAGCTACTAGCTAGCGGTAGGCTAACGTTAGCTGCTGTTGAGTATAGTGTTAACTAGCGTCATGTGCAGCGGTGTTTGTGTTTCAGAGCAACAGAGAGAAGCGCAGACATATCAGTGGCACCAGATTTCGGTAGCCAGGGTTGGCAGGAAGAAGATTTTTACAAGTAAATGTTCCAATTAATAATCCAGTCAGCACATTCTCGTCTCCCTCCTTCATTTTACAGTCCAATGGTGGCTAGAACGGCTCCGGGTCAAACGTCAATATGGAATGGATTAATCTGCATTATTTTTTTTAACGCGTTATTTTTTCTCAGATTAATTAATTGAAATTAACGCATTATTTTGACAGCCCTAATAACTACATAAAACAGCATAAGCCATCCTCTTTCTAACATAAATTATTCACATACATCGGTTCCTATGCTCAACAAAAACATTCTTTACATTCTTAACTGCTGACAAAGATAAATTGCTTGAATGCAACAATGCAGTGGTCTCAGGTTGTGAAGTTTCACCATTATGGTGCTGTGGCCACATCAATGTATTATGAAGGAATTCTCCACATTTCCATTTTAATTCTAGCTGAGAATAAAGAACAGAGATTTTCTATGCCTTTACTCGGCTCAACTGCTTCACTTTAATATTATGTTTTGGGTTTAAGAGGACAGCAGGGAGCAGAAATACGTGATAAGTGATGACATCACTCTCTGAAAGGAGAGGATGATGTTGGCTGGAGGAGTCAAACTGGTTGAAAAACAATGGCTCATCATCTGCTGTTCTGCATGGGAGGGCTCAGTTGGGCTGACTAATGATGGCCTTGATTTAACCACTCTGACCATGACAGCGGTGTCAGCATTCAAATCTGTGACTCTTTTCTGAGGGCCCATAACGTTAGATGAGGCTGACGTAGCACACTGTACCTCTTCTTGCAGGATGTTGGTAGCCAGTAGGCACTTCTCCAGCTCCTGTCCTCGCTCCTTCAGAAGCCTCTGCAGATCTGTCAGCTCCCTACGGTTGTTCTCTTTATAAATATCAATCTGTTCCTGGAGCTCCAGAGTGGATGACTGGGACGCCACCACAATATCATTCATCTGCAGGCACAGTGAGGTAGAGTGCAGGGCGAGAGACAGAAAGAAATGTGAGGAAAAACATGCATTGAATCCACATATCCAACCTAAATCCTTTAGAATCCCTTAATTTAAAAAATGTTCTTCAGTCACTCTTACTATTTCTGCCCTGATGAAAACACTGAGGTCAAAACGAGTTGGCATTTCAAACCAACATGACTGACTCCATAAATGTTTAATATACCATTTCTCCTGGCTTTGCCCAAGAGTGCCCAAAGAACTTTCTGTAATTGGTTTCATTTTTCATCTTCAGGAGCAATATTATGTTCTCTGGACTGACTGCATGTGAAACTGAAGGAGCACTGGCCTCCGCATTGTTTAAATAACCGATTATTTAATAACTACTCAACACAACTCTTTGCTACAAAATCTGCTATCTGAGAAAAACTCTACCTATGCGTTGCCTGTTAGGATAAATGTTACTGTACTATAGACTCAAGTACACTCACCTCCCTCTGAAGTTTCTCCACTGTGCGGTCCAGCAGCCTCCTCTCATCCTCCATGTCATTCTTCATGTGCTTGAACTGCTCCTTCTGAGTCCTCTCTTCTTGTAACCTCGCCTCCAACTCCTTGTGTTCAGTGCTCAGTTTGGAAAAGTTCCTCTATAGAAGGATACAATATTAAAAATGGCAAACCGTCCATGTGATAGAAATTTCTCTACAGGCAGTGTAGCGCAGTGTTGCTGATCTCACCTGCACATCCTCCAACCGAATGGTCAACGCTCGATTGGCATGCGACATCTCCTCTTCTTGCTCCTTAATTTCAGCCAAAGATTCTTCCAATTGCTTTTTCTCTCTCTGTTAAGCAGACATTGGCATATAAGACTTTCATATAGTATAAGACATTGGCAGTGTAGAACAAAACCAGATTATAATAAAATAAAACTAGCAGCAGTTGAGTGACCGACTTCCTCTTCATACATCTTGACCCCTCACCTCCATTCGGCCAGCTCTTTCCCCCTGCCTGCTCTCCTGTAGCTTGGCATCATCGATGATGCGGTTGAGTTTGGCCACCTCATTTTCCAGCTCCTGTGCCCGCCTGCGCAGCCGCTCGGCCTCTTGAGTCAGCCGTCCTGCTTGGCCCTCCACTGCACCCTTGGCTGCCTCCACTTCAGCCTTCTCACGGACCACTGCTGCGCTGCTCTGCAAATCAGAACAAGACACAAGGCTTCAGTACAAAGGAAGCAGGAGTCTGTGACACTCATCAGAAAAACAACGATGCATGATGGAACATTTGAGACTCTCTCCAACAAACACCTCACGCAACAAAAAGCTTTTTGAAGCGCTCAGTTTCTCACTGAACCTTTGTTGCTGTGGAGACACAGAAAAACAATGTCCTCCTGTAATTCTCTCACACTTCATAATAAAGCACAAATGCAGGCAACTCAATCTGAGCTTTCATTAGCCTGTTAACTGAGGTCCATACAATGTCAGCAGGCTAGCAAGGCAGATCTGCTAGTCTCTAGATTCTAAGTTTTTCCACCTGACATACTGCAGTGAGGTGGCGTTTTCTTTTTCTTTTTAGATCAATTTTTTAGCACCATTTATCATTCAGACATACAGACCAAATTCCACAATATGTGCCAGGTAATGTCAGATGGTGCATAGAACAGATAAACAAATCGAACAAGAACAAAAACCCTCTCCCACCCCCCACCCTCTGCGATCTCGGGGAAAACAAAAGCAACAGACAAACCTCTCGTTCTTGTGGCGCTGAGGTCATTAGGTCTGATATTTGTGCTGCTGTGCTTTTCCATAGGTTGATAGTTGATGACTTGGCTTTGTTAATCTTGCTGTAGAGAGCTCAAGCATAACTATGTCTAGAAAATACACTAACCACTGTTTTATATAAAGCGAGTGGGGGGGAGGGGGGAGCCAGCATTGAGCCATCATTTTCTTGGTTGCAGTTGAGCCAGCTAGCCAAATCTCCCTCTGTCTCTCAAGCAGGTGTAATTTAGAGTCATCATTAAGTAACAAAACAATCGGGTCAGTAGGAATTCGACATCCTATCACATCAGATATTATTGATGTTGTTTTATTCCAGAACTCATGCACCTGGTCACACTCCCAGACCATATGCAGTAAAGTTCCAGTTTGTTCAGGTTGACAGAATGTACAATAGGGAGTGGGAATGGTTTTCGAGACGTATCTCTTCTGAGGAGTCCAATATGTCCTATGGCATATGTTGAAGTGGATATACTGGTGATTTGGGTTCTTGGAACAGTGGAAAATGTCCCAAACTGCCTCCCAATTAATTGTGTTCCCCTCAGGGCTCAGCTCTCGTTCCCATTTTGTGAGGTGGCGTTTTAGACAAGTCTTGAGACAAGCGCCTGCAGTGGCAGAGACAGAGTTAATGGGGAGAACTGTGAGCTCTTCCTGTACTCAAATATATGAATGAAGAGTGTGCTTTGGCTCTGACATTTCAGGGTGGAGTGTTGTGCAGGAGGCAGACGGAAATACATGTCTGTGCGACAGGAGACAGACAAAGAAAACTGACAACAACCACGACCATGACTCAATCCGTACGACATAACAGGTTTCAGTCACGATGACACCCTTTCAGTAAACAAAAAAAAACTGGTTTGTTATTGTCATTCTTAAATTTGTAGTACAGCACACTGTCCTGCTAAATTACATTGCAAGCAGCAGAAAGAAGAAATCCTAAAAATGTGGGTTCCTTTGATATTGATATATCATATGTGTCCCTTTTTAAAAAGCACACAGAAACAGGTTATCATAGCAGACTTTAAAAGCAGGTAAAAGTGTATAGTTTTGTGAGTTATAGCATAGTGTAGTAGTGTCACGGGGTATTTGAAGGAGGTTATGAAGATGGTAACTTATTTACAAATGGAAAATTTAGTTTCTGCTGAAATCCAAAGTCCACTACTCTTCACCCCTTAATTCCATTTGTGACTAATTTGAAAGGAGCTCGTGGATCAGCTTGCCGTCATGGTGCGTACATGCAGTCACCTCCTGTACTAGTAAGGTGAAGAGTGCCTCCCTGTTTCAGTTGCAGCAGGCCAGTCAGACCTGTTTCCCCTGTCTCCACAGAGCCGCCCTCATCTCTGCCTGACTGGGTCATTTAGTTAGGTCAAAGGAGCCAGGAGCTCTGTACAGACTCAATACTGCCAAATACAGAGATAAACCTCTCAAGATTAGCCAAACAAATGAGAATTCATGCTCAACAGCAAATAGCAGTCAAATAATAGAAGACTGTATGGTAACTAAAACACAATTGCAAACACTGCAGATCTTATATAAAATAAGCTGTAAATATTAGAAACAACTTCTCAGTAGCAGCACCACAAACTACAGTATTACAGCCAAAATTACCATCAAGTTGAATCAACACTTCTAAAATAGTTTCAACAAAAACTGAGTAAGTATTAATATCAAACTCCATTCAAGTTTAGCTCGATATACCGGTTTACTTGTACAAAATGGCAACTGACAGAGGAAAACGTTTGCAATTGTAGCTGCAGTTTGGGCCCAGGCGAGTGGGTCTCTTGTGACATGTTGGGTTACAGCAGCTTCCTCATGTTGCTTTGACAACTTGCATATCAGTGTTTCCAATGGGGTTGGGCAGGATGCAGCGCTAAACACTGCTTTCACTACAATAATAAGTATTGACAGTGTGTGTCAGTGCTCCATTTTAGTTCGGCCCTCACACCTCGCTGCCTGTCCCATTTCCCACATTGTGTCATACCAGTTAAAAACATGGACAAAGCCACCCAGCCAGAAAGAGGAAGACCCTACTGCTGCCTGTGAGAGGAAGCGGGAGGGGATGCAGTGACGTTAGCCTCTTTTTATTAGACTTTACCTTCTGCAACTCAGATTTATTTGGAGTGATTTTAATTGACCTGCATTATGATCGGTTATATTTATGACAGATCATCAGCTGTGGAAAGATCTAAGACATAAATGTCACCTCTAATATTACAATCACGTACCTGAGAACCATTAATATTTCCTATTAGCCAACTAATTTCTTATACATTCAATTTCTTATGAGGCTATACTATCTTTCTTGTGCACTCCTACAAAGTTAATCATTCATTAAAAGTGTTAAAGTGTTATTAAAGCTTACCTAACAAGCAACGAAGGATAAGGACTAACAAAACAATCACTTTATCATCATTTGTCCATTTAATAATGTTCTTTATCCCCTCTTTAAATATCAATTTAACAAAGAGACTGACAACACAAGCTGACTGTAGTGTATTAGTACAATATCATAAAAAGTATGTCTTTTTTCACCACTCTACACTAACTCAAAGTTTGACTTGGTATCTTGTTTGTATTCAAACTGTTTGTGTAAAGTTGCACATTAACTTTGTTCAGTCTTTGAAGCGCTCCATGAATGCTGGAGTATGTGTCTCAGGTCGTGTGCTGTGGTGAAATCTTGGCACTCAGTTATTCCCACCAAATAAGCTTCCAGCATAACAAAAGAGCTGATGTCCTAAATATAAATACATTTGCAACAAACCTGCAACAAAAATCTGCAACCAAACAGAGTGTAGATTGTTTTTCTACACATTCATTCCATATTTCAGAGAACTGTATTTTCTATAAATGCCAGCAAGCTCAATCCCTTTATCAAGTATACAGACAACACCATAATACTGCACATACACTTTCATAAAGACATTTGAGCTACAAGTAACCAAGTTCAAATACAACTCTGAGAGACCCACTATGAGCAGGTAAAGAGGTAATATCATTCAGAATTACTGCAAACCCAGATAGTTTGTCCACATTAAGACATTTTGCCACAAAGCCATCTTCTTACATGTGGTCATTTTCTTCCCTCCCCATTCCTGATGTTGCTCTGCTTGTGCTTTGTTTTCCTTTTTTGAGGACAAACATGTTGAAGGTTAACTTTTGCGCACTACAAACCAAACTGTACGATTCTCTCTTTTTTTAGACCAATTGTTGCAAAACCATAACCTCCACCTTACCATCACCTGCAGATTGCACTACTGATTCAACACAGGAAGCCTCAACATCCACCTGCTGTCTCTGCACTACCACAAGCATCTATAGTTTATCTGTTTCTAGTTGTCTTTTCATTGAAATACATGTTATTACCTTACAACTTTAGTCTAAACAAAGATATTATAGCTTTGCACAGGTGCAAAAATATGCATGGCAGGCTATAATGAGCCTTTTAACTATAGACCAGCTACACTTGTATTTTATGTTTATTGGCTACTTAGCAGCTTACGGTTTGGGTGGCTGGAGATAAAATGTCACCGATCCTGTTTTTCCCTTAACCTGGGTTTTAGCTGACAGCTGAAGTGAAGTAGCCTTTGTTTCCTTTGACGGAAGAAGGCTACAAATCCAAACATGACATAATAAAATAAAAAACTGTCCAAGGTCATTAAGAGTACACGTCATTTCATGTATGGTTTCACATAACCCTCATATCAGGGAAAGAAATATAAAAAAAAGTCCTTGGCAGTGTGGAAGCCTTTATTTGCTTTGCCAGCACAAAGTGTGTGTTACAAATACAACAGCATTCTTCATTAAAGAATGTACCCAGACCTGAGGTTAACTGAACAGAAGGCCTGTCATGGAGTGAAAGGAAGGATTGAAGTAGAAATTAAAACTCGACATCCGAGAAGCTTTGGCATCTCTTTGGTCAAATGAGGACGGTAACCAAATCTTGTCATGTACTCAGAGAAATGGAATCAAAAACCAGCTTTTAAAAGAGTCTCTGTGCAAAGCCAAACTGCAAGCTTGCAGAGATGTTTGGATATAACAGGGTATTATAGAGACTGGTGAGATTGTGCCGTAAGAGACATTGACGTTTCTAAATTAAAAATAAAAAGAGAATTTAAGAAAATTGCTTCCTAAAAATAATTTTTGTTTTGTTTTCTAAAAGTCCCAAGTCCTCCTTAGAGTGACCTTAAAGTGTCACATTTAACTCTTTGGGATCCACCTGTTGACACCACAAACACTATTTCCTGACAACTACACCCACAACTGCAATCGTCATATAAATAAGCATGGCTGTAAGACATAAACATGTTTTCATGTGCCTTCATCACAGTGCACCTAGCTTGCAAGATTAGTAAACTACTTATTCTTTAGAAAAAAAGCGAACACGGCATATTGAAATCCTTTGAGGAAATGGTAGAGCAATTTGGAATCCCTAAAGTCTAAAGTATTTAGATATTTGCAACTTCACCATCTGTTCTTCAGCCCAGAAGGCAACAGACTGTTTAGATAAGGTGATGTTGAAAGATGGAAAAGGTCATGAGGCTTCTGAGTATTATTCTATGCTTACTGTATGCAAAACCTGGGGGATAGAGCCTTCAAAAAGACATGGGAAAGGGATCTGAGTATTACATTGGATGATGAGGAGTGGAACAGAATCTGTAGGAATATTTAAAATATGTCACGCGATGTGAAGGTGGACCTCATTCTGTTCAAGATTATGCATCACTTCTGTTGGACTCCCTCTAGATTGTTTAGAATTGGTCTGAAAGATAGACAAAATTGTTGGAAATGTAAGACAGAGGACGGCCAATTACTTCATGTCCTATGGTCCGGTGATTTTGTTACTCTTTGGTTGAATGGTCTTCAATATTGTAGTTACTGTGTCATCTTTTCTTGATTCTTGTCTGTGCGGGTGGTGATGATGATGAAAGGGGGAGGGGGATATATTCATGTTGCGAATTGTATGTTTATAAAAAAATTAAAAAAAATAATGTTAAATCACAAAAAAAGAAAAAAGTGAACATACTATCGGAAGTGATCTGGAGCGGAGGGTATCCATGTTCTCAGGGCTGCACACAAAAAAACCATTTCACATAATTTTACTAGTTTTTCACTCCCTGGCCATCAGTACAGTCACTTACTGAATGAATCCCAAAACCTGTAAGAGCACTTCCTGTAATAAAGGCAGAATTATATTTAATAGCAATCATTTATTTTTGGGTTTCTTGAGGCCAGATTTGATTAAACTGGGTCCTGTGCTCACCACTTTGGAGTTATTAAAAACTCCAGGATAATCTAATACAGAGTCTTTTATTTCTGTAAAATATTCAGCAAAGATCTGTAAATCCATTGATTTTCCAATGTAAAACTGGGTGATGCAATGTGAAGGCATAATACGGTATAAAGTACTGCATCAGATGTAGCACTTCTTAAAACTAATTACATTTTTACAGAGTATTTATCAAAATTAAGAATGTTAGTTGAGTGTGACTCAAAACTTTGACTTTCAGGCTTCACAGTGCCAATAAAATCATGAACTGCTATCCTGGCTAAAACTCAATCAAAGACAAAGAGGGGAGAAAACTCCTTTTCCATTTCTTCAGGCCAAAGGCCAAAAAAGACAAGGTTTGAATAAACATGTGAGCGAGAGAAGGAACGCCCAAAATCCACATCCCACACAACAGTAAAAGTGTGGAGACTAACAACTCAAACATGGAGATCTCAGGCCAAGCTATACACATTAACGGTGAAGTCCAAATTCATGTTCTGAATAGTTGGCATAGTTACAAATACAAGATCAAAATGTAATGTAAAATAATAACAGGCCGCTGGATTCTGGTTAATTAATTCATGGTCATGTGGATTACAAAAAAGGCAGAACATCAAAACATTGTCAAAAAACATGTAAAAAAATGAACAATCGCCTACAACGTCACAATAAGACACACTGACTGCCTTTAAAAGCACTGTTTGATGAATGCAACCGCTCAGGTTTTAACTAGGGCAGCACAATTAATTGCAATTTTATCAAAATCGCAATATGGACTAGTGCAATATCCAAGTCGCAGAGGGGGGTAGCGCAATATTTGTTAAAGGCGATGTGTCAAACCATTCTAAAGTATTGTGGTGCTACAGAGATGTCCCAGCCTACAAATCCTATCCTACAGACTAACGAAAAAAATCTTTGTTAATTTTTTTGGTTTTCATATTTTTCAATGAAAATGAGAATGATACAAAAATGACAATTCCCTCCAATATCGTGAATTATAACGCAATCGTGATATCAGTCAAAATAATCACAATTAAATATTTTCCTTATATCGTGTGGCCTTAGTTTTAACCACTAGTCTCAAATGTTCTTGGTCATCCCTATGGGAGATGTGTATTTAACTTGACTCCTGCAAGTTGTTTTGGCAGATTATGCTTCCACCACATCAGTGCTCACAGGCAGTGAGGTAAAGGAACAACTAGTCTTGCATTGTCAGACCTCCAGATCTCCACAGCGCTACAGAGTTAGGAACAACAAACACTTAAATCCAGCCACAGCCTGGTTTCACACGAATGTGACCATCATATGGCCGTGCAGCAAATGCTACTATATTTAGTTCCCCTTTTTAAAAGTGTCATCAAACTACAAAGTTATCATTAAAGCTATTTGAAAACCAATACGGATAAATGGCTAACTCCTTGCCATCTCTGTCAAGATCCAGAAACTCTCCCCATCATTTCCTTCCTCACTCTCTGCCCTGCGTCTCCTTCCTCCTCTTTCCAGTCGCCTGCTAAATCAGCTACTAAAGCTACGCTGGGAAATATAGTGCTATCATCAAACACACAGACTCATGCGGGAGTCTTTACTTTCAAAACAAGCCCGAGGGGGAACTCTTCTCTGAGCCACGTAAGTTTGATGATCAGACAGTGAGACTTTAGTTCACACACTGGCAGAGATTACTCGAGAGGCAGGCTGAGATATGGCCGAGAATGGCACAGGCCAGAAAATGAATTGTGTTGGGTGAGCGCGGAATCACTACGGAGTCTTGTGTGGAAACTGTGGAGTTAGGAAATGAAAAAATACAGCAATTGGGATTGAGGTTACTGATGAGAGCGTGATAACAATGTGGCCATGTTACACACTGTGGCTCGAGGCTGTAGGTGAAACATAACAAGAGCTGGAAATGGTGTGATAAGCACAAGGCTCTGTCTTTACAGTTAGGAAGGGAGAGTACAGCTGAGACCTATTAAAGCCTCTGACACTGAGAATCCGGAGCGCTGCAGAGATGGAGATGCAACTGCAGCACCCTGAAGAGGCATAAATGAAAAGATCCGAGCCTCTCCCGCAGGTCGGAGCGGGTGCACTGTAACAGAGCTGGAGCTGAGTGAAGAAGGAGGTCTGCAGGGTGCACATTCTCCACTTTGACCCCGACATTCCTGGAAACAGACCCTTCTCTCTCTACTCACCACACCTCATCTTTCCACATTCTTTGCATACCAGCACATGCTGACAAGATCAAATCCACTTCTAAATGTGCAGACACCTTTTGTTACAGAGCATTTAAGAACTCAGGTAAGTATTCCTTAAAATAAGCAAATTCACATCTCCTCAAGAAAGTATGAACACGATTTTTCATCCTTGATAAAATTCCAGATTTGAGCTCATTGAAAACACAATGCAGCTTTCAATTTAAGACACAAAACAGGCCCCCCGCTCCTTTCAGGGGGTCAGCCACGCATCCCCTTTTCTACAGCACACTGACCCACTTATTCAGCATGTCCCAACCCCCGCTGCTATTATTGTGTGAAACAAACTCATCATTCATCATCGACTGAGGTCCGCAATTACCCCCTCTTTCAGGGCACAGAAAGAAGAGGGGACACGACGCAACTCAGGAACAGCAGCTCATTAGATTAGTGATGGCTTGCCACTGCAATTAACTAGTATACAGAGCAACTCAGTGCTCCAGTTTCCAGCATTCTTCTTCGCTTTGGGCTGCTCTGGTCAACGGAAACACCAGGGCCACTCAAAGGGGGAAAAGCAGCACTTTGGTTCGAGATGGGGCACAAAAATAAAAAGATACAGAGTTCACTCCTGCTCTCATTTTCCTCTGTCTGACAGCCTTATACAAAGTAGAAGCGTACGTGAGATAATAAACAGTTTTAATGGCGTTTTCATAAGCTGCAGTTTAGAGTATTGGCCACATGCTGTGCATGTTCCATTTGAACTTCAAAAGGCTTTGGGTTTCATGGTGAGATTTAGTTTACCATTTTGCAAGATTTCTTTTGGTATTTGAGTCTATCGCGCTGTATTTTCATTACACAGAAAACCATGTCTAGAATGCCTTATTACCGACATGATATGATACACTTATTTTGCTTATTACTGTATCATCTGTTTGCACATTGCCCCAACATAAACAGCATATGTAAACAGGTAAAGCATAAATGCGCCACTGTATAGATGAATCTGAGTTAATGTTTCCACATAATAATTGATAGGCAGTGTTCTAATCTACAAATGCCTCGCAAAGTCTAACCTGAGAACAGAACATTAATGCAAGGACATGAATTTAAGGCACCAATGGATGAAAACTCTTTCATATCTTAAAAGAGAAACAAACAATGACTTCATCTTGCCAAGTGTTTACAACGCACTGATGGCATACTCCCTCAGGGGAGCAGTACCTCTGTTCGACAAAAGGAAATGTTCTCATAGACTGTTGGTGCAGAGCGCTGCTGTGGACCCCCAACCGGCCTGCAGGAAGCTGAGAACAAGGACAACTTCCACTCTTTGAGACAAACAGGACACACGTGGGTCACACAGCGGCCTACTGGAAACAATGTGTCTTCAGTCCTTTCAGTGTGCTGTCTCCTGCCATGCACTGCTGCTCGTTTCATCTTAACTCACCTTCCTCCATTTTTGGAACAACAGTTTAAAAACCCTCTCTGCTCTAAAGAAAATGTACTTCTAATCATTCACTCTTAAGTAATGACTGATTCATTACTGGTTCAATAAGGATAATAAATTATGATGTGCACTATTTCAGAAGTTTATTTCTTGGCAATGTAGTAAAAACAGAACTGTGTCCAAGTCTGTTTTGGAGAATATCAGGGCCTTTAATAGGGACTTGCTACTAAGCTATGGTGACCTTGCCAGTAAGGCAACTCTTCGTCATATACAGATAAATGTCTCTAAATGTTAGAATCAACATTCTTCCTGTAAAATGTTCCTCCCTAGTGGAACAAGCTAAGATAAGAAGAAATCTCTCCACTTGACTGGCGAGAAGGACTTCCCATAAAAAACGATGACGAGCTACATTTAGCAGTTACATAGTGTTTCATTTTCAATTTATCAGTTTGCTCTGTTGACGCAGCTCAAGTGTGTGAACTCAAGCTGAGCTCAATTTCCACTTGCGTCATTTGAACACAAAACTTCTTACTGCTTCAGGTGAATATCCTATTCTATGCTGATCATTGTGTTTAACATCACCATTAAAAACTGGAATGTTTAAGCTTTTTACCATCAGCATTTTTCTGCAAGCCAGCAAAACCAAATCATGGAATCAATGATTTATGACTAATACAGCAAGATATGCACAAAACATCTGCGCATAACATTATAAAATCTATTCATGAACGTGGAACTTATAGGGTTAACAGAACTGGGAGCTCTGTAAATATTGAAAAATCAACTGCTAACTTGTCTTTAACTTGTCATGTACATGAGGCTGTAGTAGGGCGACAGACAGGTTTGAGAGAGATATATATATATATATATATATATATAAAAATAAAAAAGTTAAAATATTATAAAATATTATTTTACTCAGGACTTTTCTTTGCACTCTGATCATTGCCTTGTACAGTAAAATGGTAAATGGACTGCATTTATATAGCGCTTTTCTACCTTACCGGACAAAGCACTTTACAATTTGCCTCTTTTTTACCTATTCACAAACAAACATTCATACACCGATTGTGGCGGACCTGCAAATTGCATATTGCCATCATTAATTCTACAAGTCTTAAAAATTGCAACGAAAACAGTGAAACAAGGCCTCTATGCCTCCTTTTCCAGCTCTTTTTGCAAATCCTTTCCATAGAAATGCATACAGTACCGTATGTCCTACCTGGTCTAGACCAGTGTCTCAGTATTTGGTAACAAACACAAACACGCACACGCACACAGTTACAGCTCCCCTGACGCGCTGCTTATCTCCACACTCCTCTGTGACAGGGTGTGTTTCTGGAGTGGGGGAGGGCGAGAGCAAAAGGAAATTACGAGGATGGAACACAGGGAGTCAAACTGGAGGGGAAACAAACGGGAGGCTGATTACCTGCTTGGCCTCCACCAAAGATGTCTGCAGCCTGCTTATTTCTTTTTCATACTGCTCCCTCATCTTGTCCACCTCCTGGTCATGAGCGGACACTTCCTCCTTTAGGGCTCCTTTCAGAGCTGTCAGCTCCCTCTCTCTCCTCCTCAGTACCTCCTCCTGCTCCTCCTTGGCCAGGAACACTTCCTGCATCTCCATCTTCAGTTGCATCATGTCCTGTGGAAAATAAAGACAATTTGCTAACTTTTTATCACTTCAGAATAAAGCAGAATCAGACTGGAGTTGACCTGCCGACTTTGACTGTGAGCCTTAAGTTTGCTCTTGCCCACACTGACACTTCTCACTGCAACCCCATTTATTGAACTGTTTATAGGTCACACATTTAGAGCTAAAGACAAGACAGGATATGGACCTTTTGGAAATAATCAATAACAGCAATGTGGTCCTTCTACGGTTCCAATATTGTATTCAGCTGTATTCCCATTGAGATAGTTTATTCTGTAGCGTCTCCAGAGAGAAATCTTTAAGATAAAGCCGTCACCATATGGAGTTGCTATGGTTTTACGGAAAAGTTTTTCGGCAAACTAAAATGCATTCTGTGTTATTTCAGTGTGACAACCGATATCAATTTTGCAGTATAGGATGTAACAAATCATTGAGCCCCTTCCAGACAGGCTGGTCTCTACACTGGTTGCATGAAAGTTAGAACTTTTAAATACAGTGTGAAACAAACAGCACCTTAAATGTTCACTTACGCCAAAGCAACATTTTACCATATGGTTTATGTACATGGTTTTAGTATTCAGGAGGCAGAGTAGAAAAGCTTTTATCTTTCATGGTGGTTTTGGTGAGGTAGTTGCCATCAGCCACATGTTCTAAAACCTTAGAGCAAAAAAAAGTTTCTTCTTTTAAAAACAATGAACACTGCATTACCGCCATGATGATGTCTTTTTCTCCATCTGCAGCTGACTTCTTGGCTAAGTCGAGCTCGTCGTGCATCTCTGATAGCTGGTCCTGCAGGTCTCTGATCTCTGTCTGGTGTTGCTCCCTCTCCATCTTCACCTGGAACAGCCTGATAAACCACGTGACATGTCACAACACAGTACAGGCACTCTACATACTGTGTATAGTCACATACACACCCGCACTTTAATTAGCACATACAAATGGCAGCACCTGTGCTGGGTCTTAATGTGAGGTCTACAGAGCACAAGGGTTAAAACGAATACCTGAACAATGGCAAACCAACGATGTCTGAACTGCCTCGACACAACAGCACTGAGGGGGAGGGTGATAATTGATGTGAGGCACCTCAAACAAATCACCACGCAGTAATGTAGACTGAAGCAGAACATCTATTCCTGTTCTAAAAATAGACTAATGATGTTGTGTACTAGGCCACAAGGTAAAACTACAGATGATAATCAACTGAAAAACAAAACTTTAATTAAAACTTTGATAAGTGAAATATCCTGTATTCAAAGAACAAAAAATGTATTGAGAATAAAGGCCCAACAGAAAAGGAGGCAGAAATAGTAGTTAGAGTAGCAAGGAAAATCCCCGAAGGGTATCACAGACAATTTAAAAAACCTTTAGCTCAAACATAGGCGATGTTCCTACTATTCCCATCTAAAACATTCAGAACCAGCTAACTCAAAGGGGCAAAAATGGAGCTGGACAGTTAGTGCTGTCAGAATGAATAGTAAATCAGTCACCAAGCACACATTAACGTGGAGGGTGAAAGATAAACCCAACAAACACAAAGGGCTGTATAATAAGACAGAGGTAACCACTTCAGTAACTATCAACAGTCTGAGTGGTTTTATAAACAGACATCCTACACTGTTTTCAGCATGACAGTACTTCAAAAGCAACAGCTGATAAAAAACACATCAAGCTAATTATTATCATTATTTATTATTATATGACCTGGGGAAGGTGTTAACAGCAGCAGGGTTCAGCAGGGATCAATAGCGCAGCAACAAGATCATGATCCCTCACCAGCTTCCCACTATAAAACACTGCCAGTTGTGTTTACTGGAACATAGAGTACAACCAAGATGGAGATACCAGTGAAGGGAGCTGCACTTGGGTGTTTTGGCTCTTAACCACCCACTTCTAGCCAAGTTTAACAGAAGTAGTAAAAAGTACTGGCATTGACAATGAAAACAGTAAACACAACAAAGCTACGCTAGTCGATTAATCTTTGCTTATCATTGTTGACCTGTCATTGTCCAGAATTGCCACTGTGGACTTACTCTTCCACTGTGGTCTGGAGCTCGACCTCTGTTTTGGATAGTTTTTCCTTCAGACGCTTGCACTCCTCTGCACTCCGCTCCAGCTCCTGCTGCAGTTCCTTCAAACCTGCTACTGTCCTCTTGTTAGCTTGATTCTTCTGTTGGTGAAACACACAAATATGTTGACATTTCAGTTTCAGTGTAGATACATACACCTAGTCTTTTACATCTCCTGCACCAAGCTTGCGGGCTTTGGATTGAATTGATGTCAGTGTTTCAATCCGTTTGATTGAATCATAAAGACATGGTCATTTGCAAACAAGGATCCCAATTATATGGAAAAGCAGCATATAAGATACCCATGTTGTAAAAAAAATTACCTGAAAAGTAAATTCAAAGCAAACCACACCGTTTTGAATTCCCACTTACTTTATTTAAAACACCTATTCACTACAGAATTACAGGTTTTCAGCTTACCAATTCAAACCAGTAGTCCAAAAATATCTCTTTAAATTCAACAAGTTGAACAGTAATCCCTTAAACCTACTGCCCAAACAAACCCTTTATTAAAGGATATTCTCAAACAACAACAACAACAAGTTCAGCAATAAACCGACACGCCAACATAAACAGGCTGGTGTCAGGCTGTTATTACCGTGGTTTGGTCCTCAAGTTGTCTCTTCAGTTCAGCCATTTCTTTCCCCAGTTCATCATTTTGCTCCTTCAGAGCTTTGGTCTGCGCAGTTAAGTCCAGGGGCTGACAGAAGGAGACAGAGGTTTTAGAGTTGCTTATTTCTTATTGATCCATTATGAATAAAAATACAAACTGAATATTTGGACTCCGGCATCAGCACTCAGTTATTTAGTAAAGGGTAAACATTCAATAGCTGACAGTGCAAAGTAAACAGTCGGGAGTGCTAAAGCCTTAGAGAGATAATATGCACACAGTTTTAAAAAGGTCTCATAAAATCTCTTTGAGACCACAATTTTCTTCAGTGGTTTGAATCAAACAGGACGTAAAGGAAATATTTATATGGAAATTCATGTTAGCACATATAAGTAAATAATACAAATAATAAGTTTGTTTGTTAACCAGTTTGTTATACTTTGGGAAGCTGATCCCTTAAACATACATCTCTCACCCATTTACTGGTAGAAAGCTAAATCATGACAGTAAAACTGCACTTTTACACCCCCAACATTAGGATTTCAATATAAAACAATATGTAAAAATTGCAGAGGAGACCTTTTATGGGTTCTTTAACTGTTAGTTGTGCACAGTTAAGATGTAACAATGTCTCACTTTGTTGTCGCCTTGTGCACTCGCCGTGGCTCGAGACTTCAACGTCTGTATCTTCTCAAAGACAAGGTTGACCTTTCTCTTTGTCGTTTCATCATTATCGCTGCTCCTACACACGCACACGCACACACACACACACACACACACACACAATGAGTAAGTCATTCCCAGCTTAGACAAGGTCAGAAAGGATCATACTGCTTTGATGTGTCACCTCATAGCACAAACAGCTTCATTAGACCAATCCAATAAACTATGAGCCACATGAGTGGAAGAATCAAACATATGGGTAGTATACATATAACCCTAATCCAAAGCTAAAAATGTTGCAGCAAGCATGCAGGGGTTATGTACTGTATGTCCTATATTTAATAAAAAATAAATTAAAAAATAAACCATTTACAGTTTTGTTTTGGTCAGTAAAATCCTTCCTAAACCTAAACATCAATTTCTCCGGAGCTAAGAAAAGCAGCTTTGTCTTGACTGAGCATTTCTGAGTTTATCGCCAGACGTTTAAAAGCCCAAAGACGGGAGGATTTTCTCAACCCACTATTACTCCTTCAGTTAAAGTGAAAACATCAGAATCCACACAACTGGAGTTACACCACTTTCACACGACAACAGTGATATATTATTTCAATAAATTACATAGCTGACCCCCCCCTCCCCCAAAAACCTCTCCTACAGATGATTTTCATTAAACCTTTATATCCCCTTTTGGTGAATGTTTGTCTTCAGAGGCCTTGGGAATGTAGCTCAGTTTTAGCCCCAGCCCTTCCATCTGTGTTTCCTTTCCTTTGTCCTGTGACTCCTGACCTGTGGCCCGACACACCCAAGCAGTTTCCTGCTCTCTTTCCACATTATCACAAGTCTGTAGCACATGCAAGATTTGTAGAAACTTGCAAATCGTTTAACTGTAAAATCACACAACTAATACAACAACTGCAGAGTACAGTGTAATTGGCATTTGTCTTTCACTTTCAACTTTCTCCAGAAACAATTCCTGACAGTCTCTTCTACCATACTGTAAGTAAATGACTGCAAATAATGCATAAACCATCATATCCTTTAAAATCTGAACTGCATTTAACCTTTTAACCCAACATGCCTTTCCTTGACAGGCAGTATGTGTCTGATTACAGAAGCAAACAGAACGTTTTCACACTGCACTAATGAGAACGCAGAAAGGGGGAATTCTGCAAAAAAGAAAACCTCCAGACAGCTGGATCTCTCGCAGCCTGGATGGGAGGGTAAGAACACATTCCTTAACTTTTATCACAAACAGTCCAACTCTGATAAAAAACACAAAACAGTCTATTCCTTTATGATGCACTGCCTTACGTTGCAATATGCTGGATTTGGGCTTTAGAGTGAACAATATGCTCAATTCATGATTCAACTGACAGCCAAGGATTAAGGCTAGAACATTTTTAACAATATTTGTTGTTTTTTTTATCAATATGAGCAAATACAGCAAAAAAGTACATTGATAAGAACAGAAAATTCAAGATAACTCACCCATCCTTGAGGTAATTGAACAAAATTTGTTTTGCGGTCTCTTCGTGTGTTTGTTGTGAAAGCTCCCGTTGACCTTTCAGAAGATCAGGTGTCGCCTGAAAACGAGAGGGAGATCATAATGAAATAAGAAAGATATTAAGAAAGCAAAAAAATGTGTTCTTTTTTCACAGATTCTTATTTCGATAAGACTGAACAGATGGTCACCTGCTGGAAAATATAGTATATTTGAGGTAAAATGAGACACAAGTATAATTTGTAAGGAAAAGGAAATAATTTCAGATTCCAAATGTAAGAGGCAATCGTAATACTACAGCAAAGATCTCTTTTTACCTGAACATCTGCCTCTGTACTGGGCTTTTTGTCTGCGGTGGAAGAAGGCTTGGATAGCGATGTTGACAGTGATGTTGTCGAAACATTTCCAGCTGAGGAGGCACTGTCCTTGCTCTCCTTACTCTTGAATGGTAGTGCAGAGGTGCGAGTCTGTGGCTTTTTGTAACCCTGTATGGCGCCGACACCTTTAGAGATGGTGCTCTGTGGGGAGCCGGGCGCACTCTTGACACAAGTTGTAGCCTTACCATCTACAGCCGTGAGCCAGGAGTCCTGACTGCTGGTCGTTTTCTGCAGCCGTAGCTGTGAGGGACGCAGAACCTGCTCCATTGATGTGCCTCTCTGGCTGCTAAACCCGTCCATGTAGCTAGAGCCATCTGGCAGGCCGAAGGCGCTATCCACACTGCGGGAGCGCTTCCTGTCCTCAGGATTGATTCTGTTCCTGCGCCCCGCCCTGCCCCTGCGCTGGTGACTGCCATCTTTGCCATCAAACTTCTCAATGAGCTCATCAACACCAGGAATGGAACCTGTGTCAATGTCTCTGCCTGAACCTGGGAGGAAAGGGATGTAGCGGCGGTTCTCGTGACGGTTGATGGTGTCTGCGTACAGGGCATCCATCTGTTCGTCCACCAGAGCCTTAGAGGTGGAAGATGAGGAGGAGTGGCGAGAACGGGATGAGGACTGAAGAACTGGACCACTGGAGTCAGTCCTGCGAAGAGGAAGGACATCAGGCTCACGCCGGCTGCGCTCAAGGCTGGAGTTGGCGCTGCTCATAGAAGTTGGGGATCTGCACGATGTCTTGCTCTGCTCATTTGTGGGACTCAACAAGGTGGAGGGCTGAGGCTGGTCTGAAGGCACTGGTTGCTGCTGAGTTTTAGAGCCTAACAGAGGCGGATTCAGGTTGGCGAGACGATGGTTGGACTGCGGCTGACCCACTTGTGATTGTGGCCTGATCTGAGGCTGAGCGAGCTGGGCTGGAGGCAAAGACTGGGGCTGTGACTTTGGCTTTGGAAGGGCTGTTTCACTCCGGCTCTGTGATGGAAGTTGCCTTTTCTCTTGCTGCGCAGGAGCTTTATTCCGGTCCAGGCTTGATGACTTGGTGTTGGATGGTGCAGGTGCAGCAGATTTGGAGGAGGAACTCTGGTGTTGGTTCCCAGTCTCAGCCAGAGGCAGAGACCTTGGAGGCAGGCTGTGGAAACTGTCAAGGTTCAGGGAGTTGTTCTCTGGATCATACGGCTGCAGTAACTCAGGGTGCTTCTGAAAGTTCAGAAGGGAGGATGGTTTCTTTCCTTGTGAATCTGCTATGCCATTTTCAGGATCAGTGTAATGTGTCATCTTCTGAGACTTGTACTCCATGAAGGGGCTGTTGGATCCAGCCTCCTTTCCTCCCTTGAAATCATACTCCTGGTAGTTCTCAATGAAAGAGCCCTCTGTGTCGATGTACCCATTACTGTTAGGGTCGATAAAGGATTGAGGACCCCTGTCCTGGTTGTTGAGAACTACGTAGGGGTGTCCATCTATACCCTGGACACGGATGCTGAGACCGTATGTACCAGCTCCATTACTGTGGGGCCTGGAGGGGCGGGACGGCTGAGTGTGGCCCCGCTGTGGTCCGCTGTTAGGAATGCCAGTCACTCTGTATGACTCCATCAGGAATGCAGAAAGAAAATAAATTCCTCTCCCTGGATCAGGTGGCCCACCTCTGCAAGCAAAGATTCAGACAGTTCATTAGACAGAGATAAGGCACTACATAATTCAGTAATATCCACAAATGTTTCCCAGTTCCCCACTCAGCCACTAATGAAACATTAAAGCCTCGCTGAGTCACTGCATTTAATTATGTCGTCTGCTTTCATTTGCTTTTCTTGTTTTGCACGAGTCTTAATGTTCCGTTTCCTCTCCACAGAGATCTGTCAAACTTCTTAGCTAATGTGCTCTGACCAAATGAAGAATGAGACAATAAGCTCCCTATGTTCTAACGTCTCAGAACCCATAATATCTCTGAAAATATGAGTCAACATCAGCCACCTTCTTTGCAAAAATGACCAGGTACTGTTTAGAAAAGCCTTACAAGTGTGTGACTAACAGGTATGGTGTAACAGAAGGACGGTGTGTGCATGACAAAGAATATAGGTTGAACAGGTTAAGAGAAAGATAGAAAGATAACACTCTAACATGAGTTAAGGCCGTTTTACGGTTCTGCGGAGGCTCCACACAGAGCTTTCGCCGTAGCCTACGTAAGTGGCCTGATGTTTATACTTGTGTGCTGGTGTGTGTCGAGCCGACGTGTGTGTGTGTGTGTGTGTGTGTGTGTGTGTGTGTGTGTGTGTGTGTGTGTGGAGTGCGTTAGAGTGAGGGAGAAGTGAGAGAGTGACGGTGATTAGCTTTGGAGCGAGTACCGACTCTAGAGTCATAGTGAGAGAAACAAAGTGTCTCCCCTGTTCTTTCTGACCACGGTGGGAAATCTTTAGCAGGAAAAGTTAACCCTCTCCTTGATTTCATGTTGTTTATGGAGAAGGAGAACCAGGAAATGAGTCGGGGGGAAATGCAATGCTACCGAGCCACAGCCGAGCGACGTGCGTCGCTGCGACGTGTAGTTACATTTTTCGAGAGGTGCACGTCAGGCTACAGCATAGACGCAGAGGGGTCTGCGGGGGTACGCCGTCTATTCGACGCAGAAGCATAAAAACGGCCTTTAGTCAGACATGAGAGAAATGTGAGAGCTTTGTCATCTCTACAAAGCTTTGGAGGGTGTTCATTTTAGAGTGAATGTGCAGTGTGTGTGTGTGCAATTGATGTAAATGAAATTGTAATTTGTAGCCCACGCTCATGAGATAAGTCATGACAAGAGAGCAACAAAATCTTATTCAGCTCACTTTTGTCACATTTATAATAATTGCGGGGTTGTCTAGGGTTGACAGATTTGCAGCATGATCATGAGAACACAGTTGGCAATAAATATCACACTGTGTACAAATATTGAAGTAAGCTGCTGAATGTTCTTCAGACACATTTATGCCTGGGAGGTCAGTAAAGACAAAGCCATCAGCAGCCAACATGTTTTGCTGGACAATTAGCTTTTAACAGGTTCCTGTTAGCCTTGCTGATAGCGTCCCATTCTACCTGATGTTACAATACAAAGACAGACCGAGATGGGCCTGGAAGAAGGACACTGATAAGACTGGCAACAAAGCGACAAGCAGGATATGTCACATTAGCATGAAATGGGTAAAGGCAGACCTACGGACAACTGAAAAAAAATAGCACCACATAGTAGGCTTTGGAGACATAACGATATGTACCGTAAAAGGTTTACATTTGTTAACTGACACAGACTTTGCCATACTGGTTGTATTATGTCATTGTGGGGAAGTTCCAAAACAAATTATTATTAGAGGTTTTATTATTTTTTTGACTCCATATGATAAAGATTCCTCAGGTATTCAATTTGCTGGATTAGTCAACACAGACATCAGTCTACATTGATTTTCCCATAAATGTATATGTTAGGATATATATCAATATTGCAATATAAAGTCACATGCATCCCGATAGAAGATTTTAGGGTTTCCCTCAGGATATTGGTTAGCTAAGGTGGTAAGCTACTCCGTTCCTGACACATATGGCATTTGCTGCATGAAATAGCACCTCTACTGTTTTTCCCTAAAGGGTAACATTTTTTTTTCATTAGTGTATTAATCTAATTTAATATAATGTCAGCAGAGGCTGCCTACGTTTAAGGTGAAGTGGCCAGCCTCTGCCATAAAACACAGCAAGAAACCATTTTTTTTTATACATGTCAGCCACTCCTAGCACCACTTGAGAATAATTCACCTCAGCTTGATTTTGACAAGTCAACGAGTAGGTCGATTTGTTGATCCTTCAATTAGTTTGAAGAGTGGAAAGCTGACTAATTCAGTCTGTACAGGAGGGAAGACGAAGGCCAATGTAAAGTGTCCTGTCCAGGAGCAAGAGTGCTGTCGAAGCCAGATTAAAGCTAAAAAAGACACACAATGGACTCTTTCATCCTAAGTGTCACATGTATGCTTCAACAAGTGTGCACCTGTCTTCCTCCCATGGTATTTGTCACTGCAAAAGGTGGAAACCCTAACTGAGCTGTCCCTCATAGAGGCAGTGGTGCCTTCACTGACCCCTGTGCTGCAGAGCACAGAGGTCAGCACGGGGCACAGGTTGGATGTCAAGGCCCTGGCTTTGATCTGAGAGGGGACACGCTGCACAGATTTAACAAAAGCAGATTGTATCTCCTCATGTGAACTGATTAATCTTCTGTGTCACAGAGTCCAGACATTGTGGGTCTGTAGCTGCGGTGAATCACATGACTATGAAGAAAACACATCAGTTAGAGCAGCAGCTGAGGCCCGACCTTGAAATGAAGTAAATGTAAAAGGTTAACTAAGTCACTCAAGACTGCAAGGATTTACACTGTGGGAAAAATATAAAGTTACGTAACATGAATGGGGGTTCACTAATCTGGAGCGTCAGGTAAATGCAACGTGAGCGTCCAGGAGTGCGAACACAATTAAAATGCACTAATGTGTAAATGACAAACACAAACCGAGATTTAGAGTTATGTCCGTGTAAACAGCTAACGTTAGTTGACTGAAGTGAAGAAACAGTGGCAGTTTAAGTTGACGCAGTTTCTGGGCATTTTATATCGCTGCTGAGTGCAACAGGTGGCATGAATCACACCACCAACCTGAGATTTACTGTAAAACGTATTTCTTTTTTCCACGAGTCCCTTAATTAAGTCAAGTTAATTGTCCTTTTTGCAGTTAAATGTTCAGTTTGTGCCTCTTGTTGAGTTTATCGGTAACACTCTCCCAGCAGACATGTAACGTTACTCACCAGCGTCGGTTTTCTCTCTCGCTCAGTTATCGCAGGTTATAAACGTTTGTTTAAAAAAAAATGGGTTTTGAGCAAAGTGCCCACGACACTTCTTCCAAACTTATTTAACTAGCTAGTTCTGTGTTGTTTTCTGAGTGAGAGAGCAGGACAGTTTCAGAAGGACGTCCGACCATCCGGGCCGCCCCGCCTCCTGAAACAAGCGCACAAACCCGCCCACCGACTCAAAAACCAGCCGGCTGGTCCAGGAACAGTGTTCCCATCACGAATCCCCCTTGAAGCATGAAGCCTTGGCAGCACCCAGCCCGGCTCAGTTTGGACCTCGATGCTCGGCTCGGCTCAGCGGGGTCTTAAGAGGTTTCGAAATCACAGGTTGTATCTGAGACCTCACACTCACTCCATTAATTATCTTCTATATTGAGCTCATTATTTTTTTTTAACTGAATAAACTAAATAATAAACTTTAGGCCAACGGAGAAAGTAGTGACAGTAGCCTAGGCTATGCTATGTTTGCTTGTGTTTGGAATAAGATGGCCCAACATAAAATAAAGAAATAACTATCTCAAATAAAAAATTACTGAGCTCATACAATCAGAGTAGCCTACGTATGAGTATGTATGATAACTATTTTGCAATGTAAAAAATGGGGTGGACCCATTAGATATATGTTTTGGAGAAATACTAAGCCAAACACACCCTACTGAAATCAGAAATATTTGAAGATTAAAATAACAAGTTACATAAATGGATATTAATTTCTTGAAAAAACTAATTTATGAACTAGGCTATTTAATGCACTGGGAGGATTGTAGGCTACACATATGTGCTCCCCTCAAAGTCGATGTCAGTTTAATTAGTTGCGCTCTGCATAAATGCAATTTGTCTTTAAAAACCGAGAGCGTCATCTAGTGGATAGTAGCCTAAGCTGATCTGAATGAGTTAATGAGAACCTGTGCTGGTGGTGGTACTGGTGAATGCATGCAACTCACACAGACCGTGCAGTAAACGCATCCCCATAGATATACCCAGTGAGCATATTGTGTAATGCACAGGGATGGTAGGAGTCCATTACTGTACAACCTAAAAGCAAACAGGAGGCATGTATTATGCTGAGTGGGATGAGGAAATGTTGAAAAGTTCTGGGTGAACTGGAGAGTGAGTATTATTTTAGAAATAAAGTCTCTGTGGTGTAGGCCTATGTGTACTTTAAGGGGATGTGCAGGACTAAGCAAACAACACTGAGCAGTGATAAATAGTATCTAGGATGGCTTAGGAGGACAGTCTGGACTTTAGTGGACTTTAGTGATGCTGTACAGTAGAGTAGGTGCACTGAGAGATGTACTGTATATGTACTACTGTAGCCTATACTGTGTATAAATATCTTCATAAAACAATAACAACAATGTCTTATGATATTTACTTTTCACAGCATCTTAAAATTACAATACCCCTATACTGTAGGCTATATAAACTGTTAATTGAAATAAACAATTCAAAACAAATTGATTAATAATAATAGCAAACACCACATTTGCTTCTGGCAGTATCTAGTTTTTACTGTCACAATAAAAAGATTACAGTTCATGCTATACACTGAGTGAATTCATACTAAGAGTTGGGACAGATATAGTAATGATCCATTATTTTATACAGTAAGTTGATCATATGTTTTGATTGAATAAATCATCAAAGTAACTGGTAACTATAGTTATTAAATAAATGTAGTGAAGCAGAAGTATTCATTAGCATAAAATGAACATACTCAAGTACAAGTACCTCAAAACTGTACATAAGTACAGTACATTCATAACTTTCAAGTCAGTGACAGAAAAACACAATTTGTAATACTTATTCTGAAATTTGATAACCACAAAGTTCTTTTAATAGACCTTACCACTGCAGCATAAACTACATTACTGGAGGCCCAGCTGCCCCTGTGCCGTTGTAGCAGCCCACTGTTTATATGTGTGTCGGCAATCGGCAGAGACCCGCGCAGCACCGCAGTCCTAATCTGAGCTCTGTGCCACTGTGCTTGGTTACAGCAGTACACAATGACACCTCTGTTCTCCGCTGAGGTGCCACAGCTGGGACCTCTGGGCATGCTCAGTACATAGCTCAGTCTTACCCCCTGCAGGCTTTCCAGCAGCAAATCAACCTAACTTACATGCACCAGAGATATCATAGAGGCACACGTTTAGCTCTTTCGATATCATCTTTTACATTTATGCGTTTATGACAGGACAAATGGTGAAAAAAGTTGATGTAAATTTAACCAGCTCTGCACCAATGTAACAGGCAAAAGCCAACAATGAAGACAGTGTGGTGGGGAAATGTATTCTCCACTCTCAGTCTGTTAAATTGTTTAAGATTGAACGATGACACCACATTTATAGGTTTGATTTCTAACAATGAGGCAACTTACAGAAATTAGGTTCCATCCCTGGTGGACTGGTGTGCAGCCAACAACTTGGAGCTTAATGTTTCCAAAACAACAAAAGTAGTTATGGACCTCCATAAGTTAACCATCAATGGTCAGAAAATTCAACAGGTGGAAAACTATATGCTCCTATTGTTACACTGTGAAGATGGTTAGTGCGAGGTTACTTTATATTTAAAACCATTGCACTGTATGCATAATTTACAACGATTTGAAAACATTGTGGTTTGCATAGTTGTGTGGTTGAATCGACTGCTGTTGATGTAGAGGTTAAGCTTTTTGATCCCTCTGTGAAATCTGTTAATGGCAACTGCACGGAGTCATTTGTTTTGGGTAAAATTGGTACGTAAGTTTTAATATAGACAATTTTGAGTACAGAACTCAAAAAAAAAAAAGGCAGTCAGCTGCCTCTTTTTTTCAGTGTAAATCATTTCAACATACAACTGTATTTACCTACACACAACAAGGAACCGATGGCTATGATACATTTGGATAGAGTTAACTTTAACAAATCAATTATTATTATTAAAAAGAAAAATAATATGTTAAATTAACACAATTTTAATGGACAGTCTAATGTGAATAAAATATGTTTGTTTGACAAGAAATAAGTAATAGAGAGAGAGAAAAAAAAGTATTTCAGTTAACCACATTCTGATTATGTGGGACCGATGTACACATTCAAATCTTTTTTTTTCCTCTTTTAAGCAAAGACGTTTTTTCTTTTTAGAACAGCTGAAAAAGTTTTCCATATCACAGGAAGGTATCATGCAATTTTAACATAGTGGTATTGAAAGAATCCTCACTTCGGATTAATTGTGTATGTGTGCAACGCCTCAGCACAAGACTGGACAAAGTGGTGCAAGCTGCAAAAATCAAGAGCTACTGACCCCTGGAAAAAAGGAACACAAGATTCTTTAAGACTCCTCTCACCCCACTCATTTTAACTTCCCCCATCTTTTTTTTTAAACACTGAAAAATATCAGAACTAGGTTCAGCAACAGCACTTACCCAAAGGTTGTTTGCATCCTGAACTCCAAAATTACCAATGTGCTGTTATTATTCTTGTCCAAAAGACACTGTAATTGTATTATGGACAGATTATGAGACAATGGGCCCCTGGGCACAGACATCTAGAAGGCTCCTCCACCTCTCTAGGAGCAAGACATCCATATTAAAAGAAATGCGTCTTTTTGTGTATCTTTCAGTGACATTTGGCAGGTGAACCAAAACTCTCAGGTACTGCTGTTGGTTCTAAAACTGCACCCAAACTACTAATTAGTTCACACACTAGAGAAGAAAAGAGGCTGTGTGCCTCCTTACCAAAGCTTCCTGCAACAACAAAACTCCTCTGCACAGATATCTATCTATAAATCGGGATCTCTCTGTGCGTGTGTCCCCAAACATGTGCAGTACAGCAGCGGGGGCGAGGAGTTGCTGAATCCCTAAGGCTCATTGATTTTGGTTCACCGGCTACAGGTGTCTTGCCAAAAACTGATCTCCAGCATGTTGTTTTGTTGCGCACATTTCTCCGGCCATTCTGCGCGCTGCTCAGCCAGGTTACCTTGCTTCTACCGCCCGGGCCACATCGCCTAAAAGTACCACGATGTGTGACTGCTACACGGAAAAAAGTGTTGAATCTCTGCATGAGCCCCAAAAGATAATTTTTTGATTAAACCTGCAACATATGTTACAGGTTGAGTTTTATAAAAAACAAATTAAACACAAACACACATTCACGAGACGCTTTACTTATACCATATAAAACCACCTGTGACCGCACAGTGCAAGTTCTGCTTTCAAATGTTTAGTTAAAGTAAAAAGAGAGGCATTATCAGCACACTGTACTTCAAGGTGGAGATTCTCAACTGTAATATAATGTTGGATAGTTTAACGCATCATATTGTAATTGTGGTATTTTGTGAGTGAAATCTGAATGCAATGTTCTCTGTCATGTAAATGTACGTTTTTCTCTAAGGTACAAGTATACAGTAAGTCAGTAGTATAGGCATACAGTTGCATATTAAGTGCTTTGGAGGCCTTCTGTAAGTTATTTTGGAGTACAGTGGTTCTGGAGAAAGCTACAAGCACCAATACAGGCCAAGCAATCGGCCCATTCCAAACAGGCATGTTTTGAACAGGCACTGCACTAGTTATACTAAATGCAACAGCACAGTAAACAATGTATTATAGGAAACATAAGAAAGCCTGAGATGTAGGTTCTAACCCTTTTCTAAAGCAGAGCTGTTTTGTTGTTTTGGTTGTAATTGTGTACACATTATAGGTAGAATGGGAATGTCTTTAAAGAAAAGCTTATTTTAAACCCATGTAGTTATTTATTCCAAAAATCTGAAACAGCTTAGTGGAGAGAAGACAAGAAGCATGTTTAGCGCAGCGTGCATCCTGAAATTAGTAGAGAGGCGGAGGATCTTATTGTTCGGAGCAGGAGGAGCAGCAGGCTCTTTGGTCTGGATTCAAGGATGTGAGCCAAGGACTCTCTGTCAGCTGGCCCAGCAACCATGACAGGAAGTCAGCCTTCAGACATGGTGGTCCCACTCCTACAGAAAACATACATCACCACCACCAGCCCAACACACTCACATGTTTCTCCCTGCAGAGAAAATTGAAAAATGACATGTCATGATTTAGGTTGCATCACTGAGCTCACCACAGGCAGAACAGCAGTCAGCAGTTTTCCTCCGAATGTCACCTCTGTCAGAAAACTGAACTGGGACCAGACCTCTCAAGACGTGATGAGCGCTCTCATGCTCACATCTGCATGAGGATAATTCTGTGCAGATGTACGGGGGTCTGAGATTTACAGCACAACAGTCCTCCAAGTTTAGCACTTTGGGGGTTTATTAACTTCAGTCAAAGTACAGGAAGTTTATTAGGCAATACAGGGTTGTTCTTTTCATAATGGCTACTTCAATTTCATGCCAGCACTTTGGTTTCAGGTAATGTGTTTGTTGTTATTTATTTTTTATGTTTTTTTGCCTCTGCATGTCAAAACAAATTGTAAAAAATATACAATTTTGAAATTCACACCCAGTGAAATAAACTTGACCAAAGTTCCTAAAAATATACATTCATAATCAATATATATATATCAATATATCAATATATATATATATATATGAATGTATGAAATACATGTTCAAAATATTCATTTAATTTCCACTGTTAAATTAAGCATTGCGTTAGTTCAAGTAGGACAGGAAGTCATATGCTCACTAATTGAAATATCATTCCCACCAGTCACAACCAATCACAGCCATTTTTCACATCAGGCGGTCCATTTAAATGTCTCCCTATTTCTCACTGCTTCCTGCTATTCCGAGACCGCTGATGCTGGAAAAGTTGGCCTCCACCACCCCAGCCTCCACCTTCCTGATTTAGAGTGTCATCATAACTTAAGTCTGAAATTGTTTTAATGTCTTTGATTGGGCCCACTCTTGTGTACAGGGGGGTCTCAGCAGCGTGCTCCCTGATCATCTTAGCATGCTGCTTGGCTGATCCAGGGAGCATCATTAGAACAGAGCCTTCATTGCCAAGTATAACTGTATTTCCATTTGTTGCAATAAATGGTTAAATATATGATGAGAGTGTTCCTGACTGAACAAATATGTGTGCATTTCCTTTTTTGCTGGAGCGGTTTTCATACAGATGTGTGGCTCAAGCTCTTCTTCATCCTGTGTAAATTTAAAGGTAAAAAAAAAAGTAGGACCACAGCACATGTACAGTACGCTACTATCACACTTTATTAAAAAATAGAAACATATAATAGTACTTTTCATACAGACTGCAATGGCCCACCGGTATTGTTTTCAAAAATGAGTTACATACTATCAAACACTCATTTGGCCTAAATCCACTGTAGGAATGTCTTATTAGAAAGTCTAAATGAACCCCCATGTTTCTGAGCTCATCCTACTTCATCCTTCCTTTGCCTTTTCATAAAATAAAACTTTATGGAGAGGAGAAAAAGCACATACGGAGCAGTAACAGAAACAAATGTGTTTGCTCAGTGAGAGAAATAAATGCACATACAATTGAGTTTAAAAAAGATGGCACATTTATTGCAACATAAATGTTATATACATTGTGTTTTTCTGTTGGAAAAAGACAGAAAATTCAAATTCTCGTGTTTTTGATGTGCATCAACAATAGCTTTTCATTTGACACAAGAACAAATCTTTTATCAATCGACAACGAGAGACTGAAAAATAAGATGGAGGTCGCACTTTTAGGAATCTGGAGCTCGTACGAAGCCTTTTGAAGTACTAGACTACGAGCAACAATTCAGCTATGCTCACGAGATGCCATTTGTAAATGTCTTGTAATAATGGACAGGCTATTGTGAATAACTGTACGTTTTACTATCTAATATAGTAAAATAAAGTAAGAAACTTTTTACTCAAAACTTTTGCTTTCAAAAATCTAGAAAGAGTAATATTTAGAATTCAAGAAATATTCTTAGAGTATTATTGTATAAAAGACTAACTACAGTGAAAAATAAGCCAAATGTTTTTTTTTTCTTTTGATTTTCTGTTTTTCTCATATATTATACACGGGAAAGCATCTGGAAATACAGCAAAGTCTAACTTGGCAATCAGAGGAGCAAAGAAATACAGGAAGAACAGAAAATAAAAAATAAAAAAAGAGAGCAGGAAGTGACATTATATCCTCAATCAAAGTCTGCCAATATTAATACAAGCTACTGAAATAATACTGAAATGAAGAACAAGGCCACATTCAGTCAGAGATTACACAAATATGGTTTAGGTTGGGTTTTTTTTCTTCACAAAAACATTTTTAAATCATAAATGTATCATTTATGTAAACTCTTGGTGTGGCATCCTTTATTCTAATTTAAGTCCCTTTTTTGTACAGAAAATTAATTCTGAAAGCCTTGTTTAAGGTGTGGCAAATGATAGAAGACAATATACAAAGAAATAAAAGGGATACAAAGCAAGTCTTAAGACCAAAGACATAAAGCATGCACACTGATAGGGAAAACAAAATAAAGCCATGAACAATGTCTTCAAACATAAAAGAAGATCCTGTTACGTGTTGTTGTTCATTGTGCTACGGTTCTATGATATTCACCAAAATAGATGAAATATCCAGTCTGGCTTATTGTATATTGAATAACATAATAGAAAAATAATTTAGAAGTTCTCTCCGTTGACTGAAACTGGACGTTATAATGCTGGAAGAAATGACTTGTTACAACACAAATAAGCATAACTGAAATTTTACTCAGAATAACTGCGTTTGAAATGTAATGTCTCAAGATATTAATAGAAAAAAAATGAAGTGATGTGTACATCAGGCCAGAAGAAAGTGTGGTCGTTTTTTTAAAAACTAGGTCTTAATCAAGCAATCTTTGATTAGCTGGTGGCGGGAAAATGACAAAAAAAATCCACTTCTGTGCTGACGTCAGGAGCATGTAACGGTCAGGAGGCTAAACAAAGACAAGAATCTGCAAAAATATGTCACTGCTTACATTTAACACTATACAAGAAGGGCCCTTTCTTTTAGTTAAGACACTAAAAATGTGCAGGGAATGCTCACTACCGAGGAAAAAAAACACACAACTACATCTGAGCTTTCAGTAAACCTAGAGTTTGCCATTCGTCTGTCACCTTTGTAGACAATTCCGTTAATGCTGACTTAGTCGGGCCGATTATTCAGCTGGTCCGCAGCATAGAAAGTGATCTAAACTACACAGAAACAAACAGGTAGTTTTGGTTACACGTGTGGCCAGTGGCAGAATGAATAAAATATAAATATAAATAATATATCCTCTGTTTGTTTTTTTAAATGGGGCGCTTGCGTCTTCATTTCTAACAGCTAAAGATCATTTTCAGTTGGAAATAAATATCACTTTGAACTAGCCAATAAATTAATCTTCTCAGTGCCCAAATATTTTCCCCTCATCTCGGACTCGCCAAAGATTTACGAGGGTGGAGTGCTTTGTTTTAATGGTGACATTGGCAAACTATAGATCAACTGAAAAGCCGCATACTTCTCTTTAAAATGACTCAACTTTCCCTTTAGACATACACTTTATAGCTCAATAACATAATAAATAGAAGAAAAAAAACAGACAAACAAAAACAAATTGCTGTTACAATGCATTCGTCAATTCAGTTTAGGCACAAGGCAATATCCACGTACGGTTGAGAGGAGATTGCGAAGTCTCTGATTGTTCAGAAGCAACAACACTTCTTGCAGACGGTGATATGTGCTGGAGATCTTTTTCTTTGTGGGGAGAAATTTGCAGATGGAAACTGGTCACAGGGAGCTGGACACTTGGCTCTTCTTCAGTCTTTTTACGTAGGATTGGATTGTGTTAGTCTCGTAGTTTTGCTTCAAGTGGTCTCCTCCGATTGGTGTCACAAACTGTGAGTCCTGTCTGTCACTGGGAAGCAAGGTCACCGACTCAAACGGGACAGAAATGATGTGGATCATTGATCTGGAGAGAGGAAGGGGGAAATCAATCAATCAACAATCACACAAGGTACAACACAACTTCTATCTATACCTTTGGTTCAACATTTTAACAAATGGTTGACAAACATGATATAGTTCTAGCTTCTCCAGGAGTAAATATGTGTTGCTTTTATTGGTTTGTTTTATAATAAACAGAATATCTTTGGGTTTAGACTGTTGGTTGGAAGAAAACAACAACAAAGCAATTTGATAACAATACCTGAGAATTTAGGAAATTGGGACATTTTTTTACCATCTTATAAACAAACAAAAAAAGTAAATGCAATCCTAAATGTAAAAAAGATTTACAAAAAATTCCATCGTTAAGAGAAAGCCATGAGGTATAAATGACTGACTCTGCTGAGATCTGATTGATAATCAATTGTTTCAGACAATCCGCAGATTAATTAATATCGAAAAAGTGTGTTTTTGTGCAGCCCGTGAGGTGAGAGTACCTGTCTGCTGCTCAGAGGTGGCCCATGGGGTTAGACGCGTCAGTCAGGCCTGGATGGACCCCCGTGTGGGCTTGTTGGGTGTCACCGGAGCCCCCAGACACTTTCTCCTCCTCCCTTCTCTTGAGGCAGGCTGCTTTGGGGTTCAAATTCCGCTCTGTGGGTTCAGAGAGACGGAAATCTAACTTTTCTGCCTTTCTCATTTCTTTGAACAAAAACTAGTGAACGTTTTGATTTGTTCTTTTTCTTTTTAACATAACAGTGTTTCAGTGAGTGAATTAAGCATTAAGATGCATTACTGCTAAACAATTCTTTACTTACTAACTTTAATATCTAAACATATAATGCTACAGCAAACTGGATGTCATAAGCCAGCGTATTATCACACTTTAATAGCTTCCCAGCAGTTTCTCGACTGGTGTTGTGATATTTTGGCTGAGTAACATATTTGGCAGCTCTGTCGGTGAAATAACGCCCTATAAATCAGTAGTGTAGCTCTGTTTACTGCAGTTCTCCTTTCTATAACTCCGTATCCACTCTGGATGTGACACCAAAATGAAATTACTGGCGCCAAGAATCTTATGTTAGCATTTGAGCAATTGATTTGATGTGATGTAACATTGACATTTCAGTAATTTGCAACAGTGCTCGGGTAAAGCTTTCACTGACCTCTGACTTGCTGCTCCAGGTTAAGTATGACGGCCACAGCCTGATGGAGGATGAGCAGTTTAGTCTGGGGCTTCTCGCTCTTGAGGTGCAGCTGGCACATGCGACCCAGCTCCTTGAAAGCCTCGTTGATGTCTCGCACCCTCAGGCGTTCACGGGCGTTGTTAGCCATCCTCCTCTCGCGCTCACGCTCCGCCTTCTGCTCCGGATTCAGGTCCTCGTCCTCAGTGATACTGTGGGAGAAAGAACTGTTTCAGGGTTAAAGTCACATAACAACAAAAACAAACATATGTTGTAACTAAGAACAATGAAAATAATAATACCTTATATTTAAAAAAGTAAAATCTCAACAGTCACTCCCACCAGCTAAAAAACACCACGTTACAAGGGAAATTAAATTTGAATGCATTTATAGCTGACGTCATTCCTTCTTTAAAATAAACGGATGACCTAAACCTGGATAAAAATAACAAAATTAATAACTAACAGATTATTGTCTTTATTAGTGCGACAACCACAGAGAGATGACAGTGTGAGAGAGAGAGAGAGAGAGAGAGAGAGAGAGAGAGAGAGAGAGAGAGAGAGAGAGAGAGAGAGAGATAGAAAAGACAAAGGTCTGTGGTCAAACTCAAACCAGTAAAGGCTCATGTTCGCCGCCTTTAAGCCACAACAGGCCACCACAGCCTAAGAAAATGAAAACTAATCTTCATTGAAACAATCTAATGGTTGCATGCAGGTGCAGCTGAAAATTAGCAACCGATTTGCAATAATGAACTCATTACACTGAAAGACCAGGTGGCAAGCTACATTAAGTACTACTACACTTTGTAAAAACAACATTAACAACATTAAATATGTCAACCTAATTAACCAAAATGAATGACACGCATTCATGTTAGTGACAGCTTAACACAGATTTACTTTTTGACCTGGGGCTATATGTAATTCAGTCAGCTTCCCTACTTATTGCTGCTGCAAGATTAATAACAAGAACAGGAAGGAGGTTACCTGTCCAGGTTCAACTAACAGCGTATTTTGTTTGCGTTAATATATTGTGGCACTGATCGGGAATTCAGCATTTCAATCCAAAACATTTTTGTTGAGATTCTGCACTAATGTCAAAATCTGTCACTGACTGAAATCCATCATACTGGACAAAAACTTTGGTGTGTGTAGTGATATTGTCTTCGAAATGATGTAATGCACAGATTAATGTTATTGTTTGGAGACAATGTCAGGCCTTCACAGGAATCACAGGATCAATCCTCAAGATTTGGGTTGGTTTAAACAAATTTAAGTTCAAATCATTTTTTTTTTCCTCACACCTAACCAAACATCAGTTATACCCAAAATGATCTCACTTTTGGAAAATATGTTGTTGGTTTGTGTATCACCATGTTCTTACCTCGTGCGTGTGCCTGCTCTGGGTGTTCGCATTTCTCTTCTGTCGCTCTCATCATCAGACTTGCCATCGGTGGAAAGGTTATCGTTCATTTCATCCTTGTCCTGTTTCTCCACCTTCAGCTCCAAGGTGGCAGGCAACTGTCCAGCCAGGGCTGAAGCAAGACCTGTAGTAGACAATGTAAACGTAAAGGTAAGACCTTATACACAAACTGAGCCATGCCCATATTTGGTCAGCCATATAATGAGTTGGTAAGAACAGGGGGGTGCATCAGACCTCTGAAGGTTTCCAATTGGTGGTGGAGTTCTGTGCTGGATGTGGAGCTGACGCTGGGCAGGCCTCCCTGGCTGTTGTTCAGGCTGGCAGCATCGTCAGCGTGGGTACCACCCTGTTGCAACACAGACAGGAATCATTGTCAAGGAAGGAAGAAGACATTCTCTGGAGATGATGCATAAAACTATACTTTTCAGCAAGAGGAGAGTGATTAATAAGAGCCTAAATTAGAGGAATAAACTTCAGGTGCCATTGCAGGTAGTCAGTCAGTCAGATTCTGTATTATGCTAGATTCACACAGGTCAATGAATATAAGAAAGGTGTTTTCACATGTTTCTTTGAATTAAGATTGGATGCTATTTGACAGCATGTATGTATTCATTCCCAACACTGGGGGGGGGGGGGGCTTGGGTGACTTCCTTTACAGTAGTTTGATGTAGAATACATAACCAAGGGTAAAAAAAAAACACAAAATAAAAGCCACCTTTGAACAATACATGGATGCACAATACACTATGAAAACCTCTTTGCTGCCACATGCTCAGGCCTAGCTCTCTGTAACCACAACTACGACCACGTCTGTTTCTCATGTCTAAAATGAGACAAATGCTTCTGTGTTCTGTTTCAAAAGATGTCAAGCTGAACCCACTCAACAGTCTGAACATTTCCTTCATATTTTGTCCACATTCATAGCATAAAAATGGTCAACTCCCACCGTGTCGTACCACAAAGTCCCTCCTTCCTGAGGTTCACCACATGTTCTGGAGCTATTTAATTTCCCCTCTGAGAACCAGGGAAAGGCGGGGAAATCATCGCTGAGGGTGGAGGGTGTCCCCTCCTTTTCTTAAAGGAATGTGATCCCCAGTCACTGTTGGCCTCTGTTAACCCCGCCACCCCGAGACCCTCCCCTTCCTCAGCACTACGCTAATCTTTGCTGTGCTCTCAACAGGTGTCCAAACAACTCTTTGTCTGGAGGAGGAGGAGGGAAGCCGGGGCTCTGGCAAGAAAAGAACGCTGCCATTTTCATGGCTAGGCCTGATTACCATACAGCTGAGGAGCTCTATTTGGGTGGAGGCCGCGGGTTCAGACACACGTTTCCAACGATTCAGATTTCCTGGGTTGTTAAAAAGAAGTGATGAAAAGGGGTGGAAGGGGTATAGGGTGGGGTGTCAGCCAGAGTAAAAAGCCTGTGGCTGTGCCGTGCCGAGGCTGTTGAGCTCCGTCTGAGGGGACCTCTTCCCACACAGGAAGTGCTGTGTTAGTGCAGACACAGTATGTTCTATCTCACAGTCACAGTCGGTCAACATCAATGCCACAACCCAGCTCTCTGTAACAAATACGTCAAACTGAGCTCTTCTGACAACCACAACAAACAGAGACTATTCAAAATATATTAATGTTGACAAAGAAAATTTGAGACCACAGACCAGAGAGGGGCATAAACAAAATCTTGATTAAAAGTTGGACCAAAATACAGTGCAGCTTTGATGATCATGCCAACAAAACAAGTGAAATCTTTTTGGTGAAAAATAAACATTAAAATGTCTAAATGAAAATGTGAATTATTCTCCTTTTTGTTGCACTCAATTTGAAATGGGCATCAGAAGAAGATATTTCTATTGAATATGCGTTTCGTGTCAGCTAGATTCCTGGGGCTGGGTTATCAGGGACAATATAACAGTACTATAGCTGAAAAAATGGTTGATTAATTGATTAGTCCATCGAAGAATTTATAATCAGCAGCTATTTAGATAATTATCGTTAAAGTCACTTTTCAAGCAAAAATGCCAAATATGTAACTTTTTAGAACTGATGGTTCAGTTTAATGTGTGTGAAAATGATTTCCAATCACCTCTGGATTACAGTTGGATGAGCCGCCGCATTTTAATTTCCACTGCAGATGTGCCAAATCTCTTGGCTCTTAAGAATGAAATACCTCGGATGAAGGATGGGTGAACACATCATGATTTATACTCAGACCTGCATTCTCCTGTTTCTCAAGAGGTTTAGTGCAACACACAAACACGTCCTACACCAAAACGCAAATTCACTCCATTACGCCTGTTTTTCTCATTTCTCTTTTACCCGTGTGTATACAACCGCTCTCAAGAGCAAGGTGAGCCTTAGGCCAGCCATGACACTTATGGAAAATATGTCAGTATAAATTAAACTGTCCATGTGTGGAAAATGGCTAGTTTTTACACATGGCAGCAGACCTGTTTTGAACAGGTGGTTTGTGTTTAACAAATAACATGTAGGACTACACCAACATTTTCTCCCTTACTTCATGAAATATCCTAAATGCATATAAAATTAAAGATCTAAACATTTATATGAAGTTCTCATACCATCGCTGCTGTCCGACTTGGAACCAATGCAGAGGCAGGGAAGTTTGCTCCAAGGGCTGCTATTGGCCCATTTTGTGCCTGTCCCAGCAGACTGTGTATGTCGCTGGGCAGACTGGCGGTGGAGCCCACTGCATGGTTCCTCAGAACAAGGATTGCATCATCCAGTCTGTCCAGACGATCCTCCATTCGAGACTGGGAGGACCAGAGAGGTTGAAGAGTGAAGGGTTAGGGAGAGGGAGAAGAGGGGAAAAGGACAGAGCAGCTTAGTATAAGCACATTAGGACAACAATTGAAAACACTGATTGTATGGTGTGGACTTAAAAAGAAAAAGAAAACGTCTGAAACACAAGATAAAGAAGGCAATTCAAATGCAAGATCAACTGAGCCGTTTAAGCTTGAGTTGTAAAAGTCAACAAATGCTTTTATTTCAGATCAACTGAATAAAGGACAGATGCACATCAGGAGTGCTTCAACAATTACAATTTAGAATATAACATTTAAGCACAACTTAAGCTGATTACTGCAAGCTGGAGCGGCTAAAACATAACACGACAATATGGCAACAAAGGCAATAAAAAAACAATGAAAAAAAAAATGACATATGGAACAAGTAATGAGTAAAGACTATCTGACGAGTACCTCGCAGACATCCTTTAAGAAAGACATGGCATCCTGGAGATGCTCATGTAACTGCTGATGAACTCTGTTTTTCTGGCAAAGTCAAATAAGAATAAGACAGGATTATGAAAAAGATCAACATCTATAAATACTGGAAACACACTCATTTGAGCTGCTGCCAGTGGAATAATTCATCCATTAAAAACTGTAACAGAATCATTGGGCATAAAGGTTAAGCATTCTTCAGACTCATTTTTTTAAACTCAAGTTTTACATTTTTACAGCTTAGACTTGAAAAATATAAAGTGATAAGTGACTTTCAGACAGATGTTATGGCCCCACACATCCAAAAGTTGTTTTTCTACCAGCGTTTCCATCACTGGCAAGCTTGCCAGAAAGATTATACTAGATTTATAATGAAAAGTCTCAGACTATTAATGTTATTTGCCACTAACAAAAAACTACCTCTTACTACTGCAGTTCTATAAGTCAAAGAAACCTATAAGATATCATATTAAATATATAAAACTATAAGCACCACCTACTGCAGTGCTGTGTTTATGTTACACATCATATCAAACAGGACATGAATTGAATTTTGTTGCCACATCACTTTTATCAGCAGCAGCTAATTTTCAGGTTATCTGATTTCATTCACTTGCATTGTTAGCGTCACCTGTGTCTTCTCACTTATCTTTGGTGGCCATGAAGAGACAAAACAATGTTGGAGGCAAAGTGGGAGGAAACATCTACATTGTGGCTGTTTGAATGGGACTATGTGATAAGATTGAAACTGGAATGATTTTCACCTTTAAAAGTCGTGTTCTGTATTTTGAGCTATTTTAAACAATAAAATGTGTTTAAAATGTGGATTATGCAGCATCAAATCTTTAAAACGTATTTTAAATGATTGTAAATTGTGTTGCTTTGACGTAGACCATGGTCTGTATGTTTTGTTGTTTTTTTGTATTATTTGTCTTTATTGCTACATTTCTATTTATCATGAAATGCTGTTTGTACTTCTGTTATAATAATCTATTATAATTCAACACTTTCCTTTATAATAAACCTCCAAACAGAAAATGGAAATTCATGACATTTTGCATCAGGTAGAAGGCTGGATGAAAGGTGATCTGTAGCTCTGGTCTCATGGCAGCGAAGGAATCCTGGAGAAGTTGATCAGCAAACAGCTGCCACCCCCACACAAGCCCCCTAAACTAAACCCAACCCCCAACTGTCATCCCCGTCCTGGCCCACGGAGTAGAGGACAGATGGCAAGCCCCAAGAGACAGGTATTGTTCAGTTTGGTTATTCCTCTACCCCCACCTTCCTCAGCAAAACATTTGTCGGACAGGAATCTCCCTGTAATGCTAAATCAGTCCTTCACGGGTAACTTATCCAAAGTGAGCAACCATTATGTAAGACGGAGACAGACAGGAAGCTTACCAGTGAGTGAAGGGAGTTCTCATAATTTGGAGAGGAGGGGCTCTGTCCACCAGCGCGGGGCCACTGGTTGGTACCTGATAAAGAGAGGAAGAGATGTAGCGGAGGTCAGCATTAGCAATCCTTTGATTCAGTTTCCTATCAATATGGCTGATAGCTGTATCCTGCTCCACTGGGTACACCAATACAAAAGCTAACTGACACAAACAATAACAGGCAGTCATAACACACTGACATCCTGATTTTCTGGTTTCTTGTTGTTCTATGTGGGATATTTTTATCTTTTAGGGCTCAATTGCATCATTTCCTGATGGCTGGACTGCATCCTGACACATGAGCCAGTGGAGACTTCGTCTAATACTCATTTCCACCCTGAAATGTATGCTGCATCTGCACATCAATAACAAAAGCAATTGAGAGGCTGGAGAACAATATAAGAGATCTGATTTCAGACAGTTTTCCTTTACGCTTCCTCTTTCCCAGAAACGTTTAAGTCACGAAACACATCAGAGGGATCAAAAATGCAGTGTGGTTGAATAGTGTTTCACCACATATGTTATTTATCTAATTCGCTGCCCACGTGGCTTAGCATATGTGGGCAAAACAATGAGAGCGCTACGGACCAGAATCAGTGAACACAGAAGTACCATTAGAACAGGGGATAAACGCAGTCCTGTCGCCGCTCATTTTAAACTAGCCGGGCATAATGTCAGCGTCCTCAGATATATCGGCGTGGAGCGGGTCAAATCACCTAGAGGGGGAGATCATGATAAAAGGCTTCTCCAATAGGGAACTTTTTTATTCATTATTTAAATACAATGTCTCCCCATGGTCTTAATGAAGAATTTGATATAAAACCATTCTTATAAAAAAAAATTTAAAAAAGAATTGCAAGAAATTGTCTGTTTCTGTATTTACTATATTGCAGCAGGTTTTATTATTGTGTGGGGTAATGTTCTTTAAATGTTTGGGGTAGGCTTGTATATATGGAACTGTTTCTTCCACTGATTGTTTTCCTTTTTCTTTCTTTTTTTTTCTGTGGATAGCAATGTTATGTACTCTTTTGGGGATATTGAATTTTAAAAGCTCTCTTTTGAGACATGTTCTCTTGAGTCATGAGTGGGGCTATTAGGCCTTTTAGACCTAATCAAACTAATTGAATTCACATGGTGATGCTGATTGTAAGGCCTACATTTATCCCTTCATCAAATGTGTCCACCATTTGCCTGAAGAAGACCCAGCAGGGTCGAAACGTTGCCTTTGTATTAAATATGGGAGTTTAAAGCAGTGTTGCGGACATTACATTTTTTTCACTTGAATAGTGTTTTGGCTCATGGCTTTGATCAGTGTTCTTGATGAATATGCCAAGCATCTGGATTCAAGTTCATAATCTTCCACTACAGTGTTGCTGAGTTATCTTTCTCTTTAGTTTTCTGTCAGTCAAACATCTATTTGACTGGTGATGTAGTGGTAGTACAGTCAGTTTGTGTCCATGTATTTTCCAGCATACACATCTGGAAACATCTGAGTATCATTCATACTAATACGACCCATGAAGCCAAATCTACTGCTGCACTTTTCTTCTTTTCATTCCAAATAAAAATCATGAATTTTAATCATGTAATCTACATATAGAGAAACTTAAGATACTCTGCACTAGAGATTACAATTTACCTTTGGCTGGAAGAAGCTCACCGTGGATTTTGTACATGTATTTGAGCCAAAAAATAAAATCTACGGGCCAGTACAGGAAAGCAAATCAAGCTGATTTGATCCGGTGTAAATTAGTGCTAAAGGAAAAGGAATCCACATCTGCTCATCACATTTCCAGTTCTACGTTTCTTTCTTTCTCTCTTTCTAAAGCACAATCATCCAAGGAACCCGCCTGCCATGTGCAACAGGACGCATTGCGTTATACAATCAAATAACCTAAAGGGACTTTGAGAATAATGAACCTTCCCAGGTTATTCACAGGATAGTCTCTGGACCATTCCAGCTTAGTGCTTCTCTGGTGTCTGTTATGGTTTAGGGATGCCAAACCCAGCCTACATCCTGGTGAATGGAGTCCAGTGTGACACACTCTTCAGATGGCGACTTTGTTTTGGTTATCTATCCTTTAGGGTGAATCTAAAAACTCCTTCTTTTTATAATAGCAAGGCAATAAAACATGCAGACCAGGATGAGTGGAAGCATTTACAGTATAGCAGAGGGGGCCTGGGGAATGCTGACTGTGATCAAACGTTATCTTTTCTTAATTTAAATAGTAATTAAAACTAGGGCTGTCAATCGATTAAAAAATGTAATCTAATTAATTACATACTCTGTGATTAATTAATCAAAATTAATCGCATACATAATTAACGGTGCCTGAACCGATACTTTTTAAGAAAGTAAAAAAAGAAAAGAAAAGGGTACTAAACAACAGTTGGTGACATTAAAGAACGGCTTGTTTATTGCTAAGGCCATATGGTCAAAATTAAATGATTTAATAATAATGTATAACAATAACTTATTTCACTAGTAAATTGCTGTTGAATGACAAAAACAACAACCAGATGGGAAAAGGACATTTACAATAACGTCAAATGCACCACGAAGCTGTAGTTTACCAGTTTCATTGAACGCACCGTCTGTGTTGTTTTTCCGACGGCAGCTGCAGATTGTTACATCCCGGTGTTGAATCCTCTACAGTAAAACACAGTCAAACTTTACACCGTTTAGCGTTAGCTGTCAGCATTTTAACCGTGTTTAATCCAGCTACTAGCTAGCGGTAGGCTAACGTTAGCTGCTGTTGAGTATTGTGTTAACTAGCGTCACATGCAGCGGTGTTTGTGTTTCCTGTAACGTCTGTTTCAGAGCAGCAGAGAGAAGCGCAGACATATCAGTGGCACCAGATTTTCGTCTGTATGCAAACGTCAATATGGAATGCATTAATCTGCGTTAATTTTTTTTAACGCGTTATTTTTTCTCAGATTAATTAATCAAAATTAACGCGTTATTTTGACAGCCCTAATTAAAACGCTACAATGGTTTGAATGGCATTCTGAGTTCCACGTGTGAGTAGACTGATGCAATATTTGTACTCCTAATTGTTCACTGTTTCTTTTTACAAATCCAGGCCTGTGTGGTCAGACTAAACATAGTAATAAACCACTGAACTTAACACTATGGCTTTTAAAAGCGGGACAATTACACAGAGACAGAGAGTACACACCTAATGTATATTTTTGACAAACACAAGAAAAAACACACCTCCCTCAAGCTCAGGGAAAAAGTTAAAAATGTGTTTTTCCATTAAATCCTTCCAATGAAATGTCTCACTAAACTTCTCCACATGAGTTTTCATGTTTCTTTACTCTCGCAGCCTTGGCTAAATCAGACTTTAATTAAAAGACTATTAAAAGTGACTTTGGAAGAGGAAATGAAAAATCCTCTGTTCTGCCTCAGCTTTCTCCCAGGTGAGTGAGACAGACACTCCACATGAGCCTCTGCTGGCTGAAAAATTAGCCCGGGCTTTGGTTCCCACGTGCACCAGAGAGGGCTAATTGAACAAACCAGTCTTGAGTAATGTGCTGTATATTGGTGTAATCCTAATGATGAATGGATTTTCAACAGCGAGCCAAATTTTGGGCCAATTTCAAAGTATCGCTCTTTTTCTAACCCCAGAAGCGTAATAAGGGTGAATAATTAGCGAAACCATATCAATTTCCCACAATACCAGATGTATTCATCTTGCAGCATGTATTTTATTTCTTACATATATATGAATCCCATTAATATAAAAACCTGTATACTTATATTCATTTTTTCCTATCATAAAAAAATATCTAGTAACATCACATACTGTTATAATATAATAGCATCTGTTCAATTTATGAACATACACTTACATGATAAACTAGACCGTAAATTCTATTGTTATGCTGCCATGTGTGGGATGCTCTACTGTAAATAGGTCAAAAGGGAGGATCTCCCTGTGTGAGGCCGTCATAGCCCTGATCATCAGCTGAGTCACAGCCACCCTCCTTCACCCACTGGCAGATAAACGAGGCCTTTTGCAGCCTGGTCTGGGTGTATGTGTGTTGGGGGGAACAGCTGTCCATGGGGCAGGGCAACAGCTGAGGATGAGGGGGGCATACGTAGAGACAGCTGTCGTCACTCCATTACTGCACATGACACAACTGCCTGCTAAAACAACACACTGGGCTTTCCCCTACTGCCTCCCCTGATTCACTTTCCATTACTCTCTCACCTCTGTCAACACGTCTGACATATTCTTCTTATACGCGTCTCTTTTTACGTAAAAAACCCAGTATATCAAAAACAGGAACCGTCTTTTTGGTGTTATCTCAACTCTGGGTTTTCCCCTGTATGTTCCATAATATAATATACAATATGGAATATAATTCAGGGGGAGGCTTGTCTGTCCTTAATCAAAAATCAAGCTGACATAAAAACACAAACAGCCAAGCACTTGTGTGGAAAAACTGGATTATGTAACAATAAATCTACTCCTAAGAATTTGAGACCCACTTCAAACATTTTCATTACAAGATTTTCATCCACACTGTCATTCCAGGGCTTGTCAATAAAACTTAATTTCCTTAACTTAAAAACAAAGTCCTGTTTGTATTTCATAACACTTGTCAGCTAAATTTATGAACATGAACAAAGACCCTCCTAAAAAGCTGAGAGCCAAAACTGGTCTGTGATGTCACCGGGAATATATGTGGAGCAGCTCTCTCGGCCATGAAAATATAGCCCACGTCATGGACACTGGACCAGCAAGTGCAGCTGTAACTTGCAACACTGATTTCATACTTTTAGTACAAACCACATCACTTTGTTAACTCAGCGACTGCAGATAGAAAGCAGCTAGTATAAATCTGGTACAAAGCATCTCTTCTCTTTGCTTGAGATGAATGTTTGTATTACATGGTCCCAGAAAAATACATTTTTTAAATACTAAAAATCGTTTTTGTACCTTTTAAAAATACTTGCCAGACTAAACTAAGCTTTCTTTTACAATAGATTCCTGTTAAAAAATGGCATTAACTGCCCTAGCATAGATAAAGCATGGAGAATGATTAGAGCTCCTTCACAACTTAAAAGGGGTATTACATTTTAAGTTTTAGGGAAATTTCACACTTCACTCTTCTTAGGCTTTTATTATATATAAATAGTAAAAGTAATTCAATTATTAGAAAGTCATATTCACAAAAGCCTCTAAATTAGTTTAGCTATTCCAGGTCGAGCCCTACTTCTAACACAATCTAATGTAACTTATAAAGTAGTTTTCGAGAAGTACGTATTCTATTCTACTGTTAATATCTGGTGTAGGTGCATGGGAGGTGTGTACAAGATTAAAATCCAACATTGGTGCTCTACCTTGCCTTCCAGACGGGGTGCCGGCAGCAGTCACCGCGGTACCTGCTGAGGCAGCACCTGCTGTGGCTGTCAGAGGTGAAGGAGAACCCACAGGTGTCGACGGGTTGGATGGAAAACTACTGCTAGTGTGGTCAGGTGAGTAAATCTGAGGGAGCAGAGAGAAGGAGAGAAAATTAAAATTCCTCATTAATGCACCATCAGGAACACAGACAATATTATATATATATATATATATATCGCTTGTCACTGTTCTTTATGTCTTTCACAGCTGTTACCATCTTCCAGCCAAAAATGTATCATTAATTATGGAGATTTTACTGCCAGGGATGTCATAAAAATGCTAAGTGCATACACATGAATCGTTAACAGTGCTCAGAGAAAGGCCTTAACAAAATGAACTATAAACTCTAGTGACTTTCATGCCTTTCACCTGTGTCTTGCTTTTGTATCCACTTTGTGGTCAGTGCTGATCACCACCAAGAGTGAATACTGTATATCTTGATAGCACCTTTCATTCTTTTAATTAATGTTGCTGGATTAAAAAAAGTTTTATTATCTTATATACAACAGTTATTCAAGTAAACATTAGTGTCAATTTATTGAAAAAGGTTTAAACAATAGTATGTACATGTAACACACATTAATGCTACACTGACACTTTACTTGGCAAATAAAAATATGTGGTTGGCTTTGTTTAATCTCCCTTATCAAGACATGAAAAAGAGAATTTTATATAAAATGGACAATGATTAAATAAACATGCAAATAAGAAAATGTAACAGGTCACACTGTTAAGAGGTTGGTGTTGAACTGGCTCCAAATAAAAGAGTAAAAAGAGAGTTTTCTGTTTTGGAAGAAAAAAAGACAACTCATATTCTAATAGTTATAAAACTTGCAGATTTACACCGAAAAGGTTTGTTTTTCACTTGTGTAGAAAGTCACTCTGGTTATTATTCCTCTGTGGTTTCAAAAAGTGCCGCCCAACCTGGAAACCCTGTTAAGCCAACAACAGTAAATCTCAAAAGGGCTGCATTTCAGCCTGCACCAGATATTGTATTGTGGACCATATATCAACATCTAGTATGATTCAAATGCTGTTTGAAAAATGTTTATTTTTGCACGTTTCTAAACTCTATGAAGAGGACAACTGGGGCAAATGCCTTGGTTTTTTGGCACAAGTTAATTTTGAGTTACTAACAGACAATTCACAGTAACTTTATTGTGTCAATGCATCCTCTGCTAGGTTACACCAAGGTCAATGAGTTTTAGGATGACATGTCAATCACAAGGGAACGAGGAGATTATGTCTTCAAACTACCACAGGGATTTCATCTGTTTAAACAAATGCTGGATTAAAGCACAAACACATCCCTGATTTTCTGTTCCTCCTGTAATAAGAGGATATTGTGCCATAATGGAACATGTCTCAGTGAACTCAAGGTATTACGGCTGGATCCTGTCTAATTAGTAGAGGGAAAAAACAGAAGATCCACAGAGATTTCTCCTCCAAGTTAAGACCAAATTGAGCTTGCAGGAAACCGTTGACTTCTGCAGGGATGATAGAATGCACTCATTATTAATAATCTTCTTGTTCAATCTTGATCTCTGGGCTTTAGTTTTTCAATCAACTTGGAGTATCAGGATGGATGTTTCATTGAAGTGTGGAGGAGGGATTGACTGTGTAAAAATGGAGGAATGACTATTTATGCTTTTCTATACTGAAATATATCTAAATATTTCTCTGCTTCTCAGAAGCAAGCTGTTTATAACTGTGACGTGACGTCTGACCCGACAATATATATGACTTTCTATTCTTCTCGCTGACTGGCTACTAACGCTGCATTCAAAGTGAAACATGGCTCATTTTACTGGAATAAATGAAAGCTCCGCCTCATCATCAGTCACGCTCCCGCAGGCGGCATGGGGCCAATAAGCACGGCCAATTTAAAAGGGCGGACAACAAAAGCTCTACAAAGGGCGGCCCGTGGAGTTGAGCCACAGCAGTTATAAACTCCCCTGTGCCCCCTGCTCCATCGCCCACCCCCACCCCCAGTCCAACCGTGTCCATTTCACTCCAGCTTTGTCATGCTAATAGAATTGAGTCTGCAAATATAAAGGACTTAATTTGTTATTACCATCCCTAAACTCTCTTTTTTGTCTATTGCGAAATATTCTTCCTAAACGTACAGCTTGTGCTAGGGTGTGTGAATTTAAAATTGTTTAAATGTTTAACAGTATCTAAGGAGATTTTGGTGAAATTGTAAGGTTTAGACTTGTAAAATCAAAAGCAGCTTGTAACAAAGCAGAATTTAGTCTGGTATTTGGAAAGGCAGAAATTCAAATACAATCCTAGAGGAAAAATATTATTGTTTGTCATTATTTGAGGACATGTCGAGGCTGGGATAAGATAAGTAATGCCCATAATGTTTTGCCATCTTCAAGTTAGGGATACTTTCTACATTTCTATACCATTCAAGACATTTATTTCCATTTTGTTCAGTTTAAAGAGTTACCCTGTGTTTCAGCTCTGTGTTTAGTTTAAATGTTGAACCTGTTGATGGTTTCTCCTCAATTTCCATTTTCATTTAATGGGCAAATTTCCGTCTTAGGTAAAGAAATCGAAGACTGAGTAAAGTTCTTTCCCATCCTACTTATAAATAGTTCCTCTTGTACTGTAAATATGATATGAAGGAGCTTTAGGGCTCCGTTATACAGAATAGAGACCGAATCTAACTAAAACCAATAGATTATCTATCAGCTGATGTGTGCACAACTGTATGCAAGACATATTTCCTTCCATTATGTGAGCTACAGCAAATTAAACACTTTGATACTATGATATATTACAGGATGTCACAGATATTCAGGGCTGGTTTTCCAAAGTGAAGTGTAATCCACTGGCTTTAGGAGTATTTTTAATGTACAATTCCCTTTCTTGAATGCTCTTAGTTTAAGCCCACAATTATCCAGGCTTAGCCAAAAACAAGTACAAACATGTCCTCTGGGCTTTTTTTTTTAATCAGCAGTCAGTATAGCACTTAATTCCTTGCATGAATACTGAGGTCACCTTCTTTAGAGACAGAAACGGACCATTGTTTTATTTTGCAGAGTAAAGTATGGGACATGAGCTTCACACCCTGAGAGGAGGTCAGACTTGAGGGGATAGGCAGAGACTTCTGTGTGGTTGACAGACAAATCCTAAACCAGACTTGGTGTGTTCACGTGTATGGGTATCCTGATCAGGCTTTTAGAGTATGCCGGTTATGTGTTGCGCATATAAACCCCATGTCATGCCCGTTTCAAAAACCTGAATATGCTACCTGGAGTAGTCCAAAAGAAACCAGGATACTGTGGCATGTAAACACCTTATCCAGGTTTCAGAACGTTGTTTTGTTGGTACAGAACATGGTGACTGAGAAGGTGAAATCATTCAAGACACAACTGCACAAAGATTATCAGAAACTTGGATACTGTTAGAATCATGTATACAGGAATGACCATGTTTCTCATGTTCAATGTAAACATCATTTCCTGAACCAGGATAAGACACAAAACCATGATACTAGTGTGCAGTGGAAACACACTCATTAATGCTATGAATGTATGGTAAAATAAACTGAAGTCCAAGTTAAATGTGGTGTTGTAACTCACCGAGGCTAAAGCCTTGCCCAGTGCATCTCCAGTCTGTGAGCTTCCAGTGGGGTTCCCCCGATTTGCTAAGAAAACATAGAATGGATGTTCAGCGCTGATTACACCTGGGGCCATTGAATTAGTCATTCTGAGCAGGTAGCTGTTAACACAAGAACGTACCCATGGCCCCATCGGCTGAGTTGATGGACGGGGTGTGCGCTGCGGTGACGAATGGTGAAGTGCTGGCGTTGCTTCGGCCGAAGCTGGACATGGGAGGAAGACTGGCATTCATGTCTGGAGAGACTGAGTGTGCGGGGTAATTCTGGAAGATATAAAAAAAAAAAAAAACACTATTTTCAGTCACAAATGTGTATGTATGTGAGAAAGAAGGAGCTTATTTATTCTCTCAATTCTATATTCTCCTTGACATTTCCCAGGCTGCGATGAGAAAAATATACTGGGGAACAGAGATAAAGAGAGGACAGGCAGCATCTGCAGGCTCCCTGTGATGCCCAGCCAGCTGAGGCAGGCAGACGGAGATCAAACACTGACAAAAAGGGTCAGCAGTGTCTTCACTGATAATAACCAGACAACAACTTAAGACACATCCACTCTGACTGTGACCGGGTGAAGGACTGAAAAACAATTGACATGCTGTATGTGCAAGATTAAGTAACTAACAATCATTTATTTAATTTTAATTAATTTAATTTATACTGTTTATTGATCCCCAGTGGGGAAATTACAATTTACACTCTGTTTGTTAGAAATCACTACTACTACTTTATCACCTGTTTATATGCTTAGGTATCACCAGCTAAGAGGTGCTGCTTACCAAACGGTCATGTGAGTGCAGGCTGCTGTAGTTTCCTGACTGTGGCATGTGAGATGAAGATCCGGCGAGCATTCCCCCGTAGCCGGGCTGACTGATCCCATTGGACGAGTTCCAAGGGTCAGACGAACTGTGGGTACCATCTAAAGATAATAAATTAATAATTTCAGTATATTATTGTATACAACATGCACTTTAGTTTTGACACCGTGCCAGACAGCGGCTAACCTCCGACCCTACACTTTAAAACTTGGGGTCCTTTTGCTCTTGGAACTAAAACATGATCCTCATCCTGAACACAGCTGAGATAACACAAAGACAAAAACCAACAAAGTCTGCTCTTCTGTCAGTCACACTGAAATAAATACTGAACACAGGCTTTATATTACTAAATACTAAACAAAAAGGTGTCTGGTAACATCAAATGTCAGTATTTTTTGATAATATTTGGTACAATATTCTCGCCTTTGGTATGTCATTGTGATAACTGATGAAATGAAGATGAATTGACAAATGATGTTCTTAAAAACAAAAACAAGCCCAATGAAAAAAAAACACGACTTTAAACTTTACACAGACCTGAATTTGATCTTGTTAATAAAACACAGACTTTACAAACTCTAGACAAGACTCTACAATATAAGAATATACTTTTTGAAACCTGTGGTGTAAGAATCGGATACTCCGATAATCCAATACTCCAGAGTAAACATGGCAACTTGCTTTTGAACTTACCAAAGAAAGTGCTTGCAAACATACTGCTGGAGGGTTTAGGAGAAGAGTAGGAAGGTGAATCTCTGTTGAAGTCTTCCGAGTTTGGAGATGGTGCGTACACCTGCCGTGAGAACATCAACGTTAGTAGAAAGTATTATCGAGCATAAGGATGCCGAAACCTATAAAAAGCACCTGCTTTCGAATCTTAATTCCTATAAAATATCACAATTAAGATTTTGGGTATATAAAGGTATGTGATCATTCACGCACGAGTAAAAACACGTGCAGATATGGCCCTAAAACAACAAACACACTTTAATGACTAGCAAGCAATCAAGCTCATGATGCGAGGAGTGGATTGTCAGCAGTATTTGCATTTCAGATCAACTCGACCTCTAATGGAAGTATAATGATACCCGCTTACATGCATAGACTAAATGCCTGGCAAATTACAGCATTCCCAGAGAGGCAGAAATCAAATAAGTCGTAAAAAAACTGCCTTCTTTGATTTCTGTATGTTTGTTCCTGCAAGCTGGTGGTGGTACAGTTAAAGGAGAGGCACAATGGGCATGCTGTTGTTCAGCTGTGTGTGTGTGTGTGTGTGTGTGTGTGTGTGTGTGTGTGTGTGTGTGTGCCAGCCAGGCTAGGCGGGACGATCAAAGAGACTGGAAGCCAAACACCAGTGATGTGGTTCCTGACTTCATCCACTCCAGATGGAGGGAGAGAGGAGAGGTTAAGAGAGATTGACAGAGCACGAGGGAGAGAAGGTTTGAACAAATTCTCCCTGCTACAAGACAGGACTGGATGACCCCACCATGGTGTAACACTAATCAGAGCCAGACCTGCCAGCTCGATTCCACCTGCACATTTCCAGCCCGTGTCTCAAACCCAGAAAGATGAATCCCTCTTTTAATAGCCTCACATCGCACTCAGATGTTGGCATCATTACAGCTCACTGCTCAAAGGTTGGTTGCGGATGTGATGACGGTCGTTTAAATTGTTTTTATGACACAGCGCTAATGGAAAATATGCCACACAAGCAAAGTATACAGTATAAATTCAATCACTCGCTCGCACACACAGCACACGTGAACATAATATCAATAGAGAGTGTAGCTGAAGTGAGATTCAGTGCTGTTGGGCTTTGCTGAGTGAGCTGGACTCCAGCGTGTTGTTCTCTGAGTATGTAATTAAAGTGCTCTGGGAGGGGTGGAGCTCTCATGGGTCTTCTGGATTACACATGTGCCCAGGGTTGATAGTAGTTCCATGGAGATCTCAAGTTAGCCTCGCAGAGGAGGCCGGGCTTTTGTTTTTTGCCTCTGTCAGACACTCAATGGGCAGCATATGGCAGCAGATAATGCTAATTGTTCTTTTTACCCTGGGATAACCAGTCAAAGCATTAATAAACCATCCCAAACACTGGGTGCCTCATTCTGCCGGCCTATGGAAGAGAGGGCCCACCTGGGTTTCCTTTTACAAGGCCATTAATTAAAAGCCGTCACTCACACGGATCAGCACACCAACACAGACCTACACCAGTTGTTTGAGCATCAGCAGATTTTTAATCAAAAAATAAAAATAAATTCCCTTCTGTGCCCTTTCTCTCACCAGTGTTCACATATCCTAAACTGAGGCTCGTTAACGCTAACACGTGTCCTTGTATTACAAGTGTACAATAATAAAATCAGTTAACACCAAGTTAAGTTAGCTGCTATTTATGCATCAACACTCATTCACATTAGGGGAAGGTATTGCAGAAAAATGAATGACAATAATTGAGACTATCCTTAATGTCGCAATGAATGCCCCCCCCCCCATTTCTCCAAGCATACCTACCTTTGAAGTGCATGTGTTAAAACACAAGCAGTCAACTTACACTGAGGATATAACTTAATAACAGGAAAGGAAGGGACATTTTAAAAATAAAGGAAAACTGAGAAAAAGCAGGCCAAGAAGCTCCAAGAAAAGAGTTCAAAGGCACTCTTAATGGCGTGTCCTGTTTTTGTGCTCTATGTCATTATTTGGAATCAAACCATATCTCTGGGGCATTTTTGTTTCAAGTCCAAATCTAACACTCTTACGAGGCTTAGTATGCACGACAGACACAATGCCTCTTCAAACAACTGCTCCGCTCAGCCTGCTTGGAGGGGCGTTGTTCAATATTTGTGCGTGATACTTGCCAATGCTTTCTGGAAAATAAAGGTCTTAGTATTTTCATGCATTAAACTGTGTCATTTAAACAAAGGTCCAAAAGACCAACATTCACTGGTGAGATGTTGTTGATCGATGAAGTTAGTTAAGTTAGTTTGACATTAGAATGTGTTAAGTAAGATGCAGATGTTGCCAACACTATGAGCTCGACAGGAACATTTCACACTTAGTTGGTTGAGTTTGAAAAAACTTCCCTCATAAAAATCTTACTGTCCTAAAATGATATTAGTAATGAAAGGCAAGATCTCACATAAACATATAGAGCTTTTGAAATTACAATTATTCAGAATTTCAAAAACCTGTTTAGTTTACTTTCATGGAACTGGAATATAAATAAAATGCACAGGTGAAAAACAGCTCGCAAATATAAATACAGATTAAAATAAAATAATAGATTATATAAAAAAATGTAAAGATATTAAATATATCTTATTAACCAAAGTCAAAGCACATACATATGCATGTGGATACTTTAGTTGTCTTATAATAGAAACAGAAGATCCAATATGTTTGGTTTCCTTCTTCTTTAGCAGAGCAGTAAAATATTTTATCCAAGTGCACATTCTGACAGCAGAGCATGCAGCCTGCTGGGAGTCAGGTTCTCTAAAAATAGAGCAACCACACTGCAGAATAACACCTTCCAGTCATTAATACCACAAAAATGTGGGTTTGGCATCAATGAACCTCATTAAATACTCACATGTGTGACTGATGTGTACATACTGTATAGAGTATATAATAGACCAACACACACACACACACACACACACACACACAGCACCACCACCATCACTCTACCCCCACTCTCTGTTGCATATGCACATAAGCATGGATGCTTCAGTGCATGTGCAACACATGTAAGGATTACCTTCTGGGGTATAACCTGTTGCACTACAAAACAACAACAGGCATCTTAAAGAGCACATCTTGTCTCTTTATTTTACAGTATGACATTCCACTTTTGGGGGGATAAGCTTTCTGTTTAGCAACACAAGAGGGAAAAAAAGGCTCTAACAATCACTGCAGGGCTTTCATTTCAATCTTTTCTTTTTCACTAATGGGCAACGGAAGAAAGATCAGTGAGCAGTCCATCTGTATTGGTACTGTGCCACCAGCTCACAAGCCAATAGCCCACTGCGAATTCTCCCAGTGCTCCAGATGGTGAGCCTGCTATGCAACTCTGCATTATAAATTAATGTGGATGAAGTTGATGCAAATAATAAACGCCACCTTTCATTTTTTCCTTGCACTGGAAAACAGAAAAAAAGAGTGACTTCAAAAGTGCTTTTGATCATTAAGTTTGCCCGTTCTGTCCACATGCTATCAATTTTCTCCACATCACCAACTATAACACAAGCCTGTTAATACTTAATATGAAAAAGATCAAAGTTATCAGCGGGAACAAAACGGAAATGCTGTAACAGAGTATAAGGAAAAGTTGAAAAACAAGCATGAGTAAGATGACCTTTTCAATACAATAAAAAGTCATAAAAAGTCTATCCTCTTTATTTTTCCTTCATGTACCCTTTATGTAAAAGCAAAAATAGCACTGACAGGTGGCAATCTGCTTGTGTAATTTGCTTATTGCAGGATCATCACTTAAGGATTACTGAAATACACTACAAAGCTCATTCAGCCATTGTCAGAACTGTGTCCTTGAGCAAATTCATAAGCCCACTGGATTGATTTTACAATAACATTGACCATAGAAACAGGAGGAATTATTTCAAAAGAACACATTCTAAAAACTTTCTGCATCACACAAGCAACCTATCTTTAGATCAATATCTTAAGTTTGAGTCAAAACTCATCAAGTACAAGTGCAGCACACGTATACACACACACACACACGTACACACACACACACACACACACACACACACACGTACACACACACACACACATCCATAAACTACTCATACAGAGAACATTTTCAGAGTAACAAAAATGAAAGAGATCATTACAGAGAAGTTCAGAAATCACATTAGGCTCCCTGTGGTGTCAAGAATGCCAATGTGATTAAATACAGATGGAATAACAGCAACACTGGTGCTTAGAGCTCAATCTGCAAACAGGAAAGTCTAACCTCAACAGGCAGCCTTTTTCCCTTAATCATTCCCAGACTCCCACTTGTTATTATTTCAACCCAGTCTCAGAGCTGAAGCAACCAGCCAGTAAAAATAAATTCAAGGCTGCAAAAAACTTTTTCTGCCAAAACGTTTCATTTCTGTGTATGAGAAAAAGTTTTTAAAATGGCATAACTTTTCTTAATGTGTTGCCTAGAATATGAACTTGTTTGTACACAGCTGAGGTATAAAGCAGCATACCAAGTTTAAAGCAAAACACTTGAATTATTAAATTGTACTGTCACAGAGCTTTAACTGATGTAATGGAAATGGAGAGAGGAGCCTCAGGCACATGCATTCACACACACAAGAACACAGTGCCTTTATGTTCAAATAAATGAAATACTAAAATGATGGACAGGACAGTCAGATGGACAAGCAGACTGAGACCGACAGTCTCTCACTCACACACACACACACACACACACACACACACACACACACACACACACACACACACACACTTCTTCTAGCTCTTCTCTGTCTAATACACACACATTCCCAAAGAGACTACTCACCGATTTCCCGTTGTAGTAATACATTAAAGAGTTACTGCCCATTCCTGGGACAGGGTAGGCACAATACATTATAGCTTTAACAGTTTAAGTGATACAGATACACTACAGCAGCACTCTAGCTTTCTCTCTCATACATCCAAGCCGTTCAAAAGGGTCTAATAATTCTTCCAGTACTGGCCTCCACACAGACCCACTCAGAGGAAACTTATGCAAAGCAGGACTGTGCCATTCCACACTGTGTGAAGGGGGTGGCTGTCAGAAGGGAGTGGCTCATGTGGTACATCCCTCTCTTAAGCCTCTAAGTGCTGAGGCAAAGAGGAAAAGGACGAGGGGGAGGGGAGGTGAGTGCAGAAAAGATAAAGCGAAGTGGGCGGGACAGAAAACAAATGTGTGAGCGGATTAAAAAAAGTAGCAGAGTAAAAAGAAATTAATTCCAAGCATAAAATATTTTGATTTTCTGCAGGGAAACCCCATCAAACTGAAACTAAAATAATTTCATTCAAAGCTGGATTTCCTTAATATGTGGAATTAAAAGGCGTCCAAATGAGTGCATAAATAGTGTGAGCCTGTTCTCTTCCACACATTTTAATCCAGAGTGTCTTTGTGATGATTTAACGACTTTACAGGCAGGGGGTAAAATATGTCTTTTTGTAAGAACGCAAGCTTCTGGCAACACATTTAACCTGTTTTCACACATGACTCACACACACACACACACACACACACACACACACACACACACACACACACACACACATCAGGAGTCATTAGTAAGAGAATGTGAAGGCTCAACATGTAAAGCAAAAATCCATGAATCCAAATCCAAATGAGAGGAAAAGAAAGATGAACTGTATTTATGAAATATTGAGTTTTGGTGTTGGCAGAGTGAGACCTTTAGCTGAAGAGCCTGTAAACACAGAGTTGTAAAAGCACGCAACAGCTGCAAAGGGAAGCCGGCTCGTGACGTTGGAACATGAAAATAATGCTCCATTTCCTAAACCCTGGGGGCCTCAGACGGGGGGCAGAACATCGACAGCCATTTTACCATGGTTTACTGTCACTGCGAGCCACACAGCTCCCCATTACCTTTATCATGTAGGAGGAGGGGGAGGAGGGGAGAGCAAACGAGAGGAGAAGAAAGGAGAGGAGGAGAGGATAGATACCATATTCCAGTGAGAGCCCGGTCCGGTCTGTCCTGTCTGACTGGAGCCTTTCATGTGTGCCACTCGAAGCTTCCTGGACTAAACACAGGCCTGTAGACTCATTGAGAACATTATTGTAATAGAGAGATGAAAGCTTCCACTTCCCGAAGAAAACTAGGCCTTTATTATGCTTTCCCTTTTAGTGCTGTTATTATTTATCCCTCTTTCTTCTCTAGGACTCTTTTAAACTCGTCCAAAACACTGGCTCGACATGCGGTTACTGCTTTATATCTGCCGCTGTTTCAAGTTGAGGCTTTAAGGAAAATGATAGAAGTGTTTGAAGGGGTCTAAAACAAGTCCAGACACACAGCACGGTGTTGCAAGGAAAACACATGAAAGCGGGAGAAAATAAGCATTCATTTGGGAAATGATGTACACATACTGTATCGTACCAGTGCTGGCTGACTCAGGACACTGCGACCATTCTTTTGATACTGACTCTGCAGGAGACACAGTCTATGCCTTTCAAGTAGAGAACATGTTTTATTGAATCAAACTGAATGAATCTCAGTGAATGATTCAGTGCTTCAGTCTAGGAGGTTTTCCGACTGTGTGGCGAGAGTTGAAGGGGGGCGTGGAGGGAAAGGCGTGAGGCAAAGATAGTCCGTGAAGTGCAGGGACAGGTGCATGCTGGTGTTGTAAAAACAACAGGAAGTAAGTTATTGTAGTTTGACCCACTGATGTGGCCGGTTTACCAACACAGTCAGCAGTTGGAGCAGCAGCAGTGGCGGTGAAACAAACCCTTGGCGCCCGATAGCCACAATTTGCGTCAAGATTTGCACTCCTTAGAGTCATAACTCAGTCAACTCTCAACACAGAGACATGATACACATATTTCTAGATTCAGTGTGACTGTGACTGTAAATGTTCGTGAATGTCATTATCCCTGATGTCTATTATAAAAAAACATCCATAAATCTGCTTAGAAATCATAGGAAAATACATTCCTTCTTCAAGTACTTCATGAATCATCATCAGTTTTCTTTAATATCAAAGTAATCCAGTGATAGTTGTCTGTACATCCGTGCATTGCATACAGAAAAATGCTAATAGCTTATGGTGGACATAGTTGTCTCAATTTTGTCTGAGGGTGGGCTCACAGGGTCAGACTTTGAAACCCCCTTGTCTAGGAGATGAAGGCTCAGCTCCACCCACCTGTTCACACTACCCTTTCTAAAGACACTCGAGTCATCACAAGGTGCTTTTCTTGGGATTTGTTTGGGTGTTGAAAAACACAGAGCAAATCCACAGGCTGAGGTCACCCCCATCTCATGCATGGCTTTAGGGATGATGTCATCAGACAGGAAGATTGTTTCCTGTAAGCTCTGGTTCTAATTAGAGAGGGCTGACTCGGAGAGTGGGGGGGGGGGGGGTACATGGGGATGGAGCCCCACCTCTCAAACTCCTGGCTGTATCATGAATGGAATGACTTAGGGTTCCTGAATGTTTTACAGTCATCTTAAATTTAACTTGATGGGTTCATCAAGTTAAATTTAAGATGACTGTAAAACATTCTTAATACACATAGAATGCAATTTAGCTTAGTAGGAATATTTTTCTTTTTTTGGAATAAGGGCAAAAACCAGAATTTTGCGAGCATGTAAACATAGTCACTACTGTTTCTCTCAGAGAGCAGAAATAGAGATGTTGTGATAGAAGGTGAAGAAAAGCACAGGGGAAACCTGTCTGACCCTGCTGACTGTCACACACTGCATCACATCTGAGTTTAGACACGACTGCTGTTGAAGAATGCAGTGATGTCACAGCTGTATTCATTAAAGTCGTTGCTTTTGACTGACTGGCGGTCAGGAAACCCCTAGTTCCACGTATATAAAGGCACTCAAAGAGAATGCTGAGCTTGTTTGGATCCACATACAGTAAGTGAAGAGACATTATGAACTTTAATAAATCTGGAATTTAAATTAACTTTACTGACTGCCACCTACTTTAGGATTCTGAGACTGTCGACCACAGCTGGTAAACACAACATCATCTTTAAATTTCTAATAAACTCTAATAAAGCAAAACCAGCCCAATAGTTTGTGCCCCCCCACACACACACACACACACACACAGAGTAAATACATTATGCTGGAAAAAAAGAATATTCTGAGAGTGCCCATGTTTTAATTACACATTAAGCTTAATAACTTGTACCTTTAAGTCTTAAAACACAAGTTTCCTATTTGCATGTGTTTGATTTTTACAAATAACTTCTTTTTTTAAGACAATGGACAAGCTTTGGTACAAAATGTCCATGTTGTGGATATATTGTCATAGAAATTACATTTTAGTACAGATAGTGCTATGCACCAACATTTTACCATTCCTGTCCACTATAATTTTGCTTTGTTTTGTACTTTTAATTGTTTTTAATTTTGTATTTATTGTTTTTATTTTTGTATTAAATGCTTTCAATTTGTTATCAATTTGTATTAATTTTTGACTGTGTTTTAATGTTTTATGTAAAGCACTTTGAATTGCATTGCTGCTGAACTGTGCTATACAAATACAATTGCCTTGCCTTTGTTATATACTGTACATTGCCTGCATTTATGTTTTCAATCATACTTACAAGGCTGCAAGAAAGATATACACAAATTAATAATTGGGAACAGCGCCTTCAAACAACGGATATTAATCATCTAAATGTCTGACGGCAGTAAATGTACAGTACGTAGCAACGCTACTAAATACATCCATTCCCTATGCTAGAAGGAAAATAAACAACTAGATTTGTTGGACATCTTTGTTGAACTAAAAACTAAAAACCCTGAGACCTGATTTTCATTATTTACACTAACAGATTTCTATTGTTTCACATTGCATTCAACCTCTTTTCATGGCAAGCTCAATCAGGCTTATCACAACTCTGGACTGTGTGAACCTATGTACTGTACTTAGGGCTGGACGATTAATCGAAAATGTATCAACATTGAAATTCTGAAGCTGTTATCGACGTATTTTTCCAATGACGATAATTTCGATAATTTTTATAAAACTAAAATGTGACTTTTTTCACAAAACATTTTCATGTCAAGCAATGTGTGCTGTGTTTCCATTCATTTCAATTTTATACATTTTCAATAAATAGCCATAATAGTTCCCGCTTTGTGTGTTTCCTTCACAAAATCACAAAGATAAGCACTTTTGAATTTGAAAAAATATCTCATCTTCAATATTTGAGCCTATTTACAGTACAATCCTTGCCAATGAACTATGAGAAAAAGAAGAAAAAATAAATAAAAAAATTAAATTATCGTTCATTTATTGTTATCGAGTTAAATGTGCAATTAATTGTGATTTTGATTTTAGGTCAAATCGTGCAAATCCCTAATTTACAGGCACACTGGAACAAAATGCAAATGTGCACCTGGGAATATTTCAAAAATGTTTGCATCATTTATTTCTGAATTATAAATACTTCCATTTTGAAGTATATCAGAGTCTGTTTTTATGAAACTAGAATCAGAAATGAACTACATGATAATGCTCTTACAGTTCACTGGTGCTGATAAACTATATATTATATTTGAAATAGCAAATGCAAAACAAGGGAAACAAACTAACGGACACATCCTGCACACTGAGCAGGATGGTCACCCACTATCACCATTACATTTAACGGGTGTGATTTACCCCTCACACACGCCACCTTCCAGGAGTTAAGAACCTCAGGGACAACATGAGCCTCATGTGGTCCAATGATGTACTCGGTCACAGCAGCCTGGCTTAGATGGCCTCTAAATTACAAACACGGACTCTACCTTAGTGATTGTTGACAGGCTGTGTTCTGAGCCTGCCAGCGATCTAAAATCAAGGTTTGCATTAATGCTGTAAACTCACGCAAGCCCTGCATAAATAATTTACAACAGGCCAGAATGTAAGTAATGACTTTAATCTGTGCATTATTTTCGTACTCTTTGTCCTTTTAACTCCTTGTTCTCCTTGCAGATGAAAGGGGTCAGGCCTCTGGCTTGTTTGCCTGTTCAATTATCTGCAGCTTCTAATGTCAGTGGTAAATTTCAGCAACCCAAACAAAGATAAACACAAAGGCCAGGGTCCCAGAGGTGGCCGAGACTGTTCAGCATCATCCCTGTCAAACCAAGGGTGTCTATCTAATCAGCCATCTGATGAGGTCATCTCTGGGGAGCTTAGTAACTGGGGTCAGGTCGAAGCCTAAAATATTGTCCCCTGCCAGTTGAACAGGCTGAACAAAGAGTAATAACATGTAGAATATGCATTATAGACTTTGTAGTACACAGTGAAGTCCCATTCACCTGTGTTTCTACTGCAAAACTAACCCACACAGAACAGAACATTTTGGATAAATAACCTATTCAAAAATATATAGTTCACCCACAACATCTCTGAAATTCCAGACACACCTAAAATAAATTCCAAATAAATGACAGCAGCATTACACAAGGTAAATCCATCCTTAATGAATAAAAAAACAAATGCACTTAGGTCTGCATAACAGCTACCATGTACAAGCGCTGCACTATGCGAAAGCTTATGTACACTATCTAGGACCTTCCTGCCTACTTACACATCCAGAAAAAACAGAGCAATATGGGTAAGTTTTTACTTGATGACAGGAAGCACAGCACTCACTTACAGGTCTGGGTTGGTGTGTCATCTTGCACTGGGCAGGCAGCATATACTTGGCTTGTCTGAGCTTGTTTGCTGCCTATGGTTTTATATGGGTGGGCTCGATGAGAGGAGCGAGACTCAACCACGCAGTTTCTGTGTGGACCAGAGAACCAAAACAATGATCTAAAGGCAGGTGAAAGCTGCTTAGAACTGCAGAAGTGACTGTTAACTTTCTGTAAGTGTGGCATGTAGTTATTTGTTTCAATGTTAATATCAGGTCACTCTGGCACTGACACAGGCAGGCAAGCTAACACAAAAAATGTCAAAATGTCATTGTACAAATTTTCAATTTTCTAATTTCATTTAAGTGATTTGCAGTTTCCTCTGCATATTTACATTAAATTAAGCACTAGTGAATAATGTCAATGTTAATGTTTAATAAAACAGGTCCTCCGTACTTGTATTGATAATACAAATTGTAGACATTTAGAAAAGATACTTTGGTAAAAGTTTAATACTAAAATAATTCAGATTAGTATGCTAGAAAATGCGTCTTCTTTGCATCAGGTGAAATTATTTAATTTAAATAATTATTTAAATCCAAAATTGATGCACAAAAAAATGTGATTTTTTTAAAACTTATTTAGCGTATTACAACCTGTGCTGCAACTATTGTAGTCATTTTTTACACATTTGTTCAACACCAAAACAGAATGTAATTTCTTACATTATTAAAATAAAACCGCTGATATATAAACATAGTTGAGTTAACCAGGCACTTATAATGACATAACCAGAGTAATTGTAGTTTCCACAAGCATAAAAATTGTGAACAATCATTCTCCTGGCACGACTAATGACATACTGAACAGAACATACACTGCCGTTTCAAAACAGTTTAGAAAGTTTGACCTCCTTGAAGGCACAAAAGTGCCTAAAGTTTTCCTCGCCTAACCTGCCTTGCTTTACCACACTTGTGTTAGGAATTGGCTGCACTGTGAAATAATGACACTGGACTCGGGTACACGGCTCTGCAGAGTGACTCATTAACAATTATAAATACACTTCCATCAGTGGACTTCGCAGGAGGTAATGTGAATTGCATGCATGTGCACATTTGTTTTTAAATGATTTAACCCTCCCAGTGTTGATGTTAAATGCATTTGTTGTGCATGTGCAGCTTTACACCACTGTGCTGGGAGGCCCTAAAATCTAATTTTGCCTGGAGAATTATAAAGGCCTGGAGTGATCCTGGATGTTTACATAGGGCTTTACTGATGCATTTCATCCACAGTCTATTCACCAAGTCCTATTACTACGCCCTGGCATGCTGTGGTTCAAAGGAAACAAACAAAAAGAAGCTGCTTTCTCAGCAGCAGGAATATTAGGTTACTGTTGTAGTACAATATTATGATATATATATATATATATATATATAGAGAGAGAGAGAGAGAGAGAATATGTTTTTTTTGAATGTCATGCACCAGACAGAATTGCATGGAACATCTCTTGGTCTTAAGATTCAGAGCCTAGAGCAGAATCCCTTTCGTACCGCTCACACAGTACAGATCTCTGAGAAACAAGGGTGTCTGAGTGATCTGTCAAAAGCAAATGTCAATCTATTTTGTCATCCACACTCAGGGTTCTCGCTTGAAAAAGTCCCTGAGGGGAGCTGAATCTCAGCCCACCACTTTCTTTCTCTCATCCTGCAGCCATATCGTAACCAAAGCGAGGGAGGAAGTGTCACATCAAGCTGCCTTCTGACAAGGGTGTGTGCGTGCATGTGTGTGTGTGTGTGTGTGTGTGTGTGTGTGTGTGTGTGTGTGTGGGGGGGGGGCCACAATTTACACAAAGAAACTGACTCACGCGCACACACACACACACACACACCATGCCCTTGCAGCTTCCCATAAATATCCTAGATGCAACTTTCCCCCACAAGCCACAAAACCCTCTCTTTCTCTCTCTCTCTCTCTCCATCTTCAGTCAGGTGCCCACGCAGCTGCCCATCAGCATCCCTTAGCGTATCAGCCTGTCCAATGACAACATGCTCTGTCCTTTGCTCTCAGCACTCAGATTATACAGTCAAATAATGCAGGCAGCCAATTATAGCCGAGGTGTCTACTGTAACAAAAATAAAAGCTTTCATGCCTTAGCACGTTAAAGATGTTCTTCTGTCACACAAGGCGGTAAGCAATATTCCAAATTTGTTAGCAAAGTTTTTGAATTACTGTTCCATTCCTTCATTTGGCAAGGCTGAAAAAAAAACTAGGTTAAACAATCCTTAGAATAACGGCAGAAAATAAGAATTTCTAAGGCATACGCATCACACAATTACAACCACAGCTGCAGTATCCCATGTCTGCAAACACACATCCAGCAGACCACAGAGGAAGGTAAGTGTGTGGCTGAGGGAGGAGGGTGTCTGTATATAAGATGAAGAAACATTTAAATGTTTGCAATCAGCCAGCTGGCCTGTCTAGATAGCCTTCACATTCTGGTGCACTGCAGTGTCAAAGCCTAAATGCACAGAGGATGTGCTGCTCCCGTAAATATTTTGATTCAGCTCCATCATGTAGTGTACACACACAAATCATGCTTGGGCTTGCAACTTACATTGCCAATCTGATTTAAAACTCTGAAATTTATTTTTAGAATACAAGCTGGAGGCAAAAGGGGATTTCAGAATGAAATAAATAAATAAGAAAATTCCCAGCAGTAGACATAATGATAGGATGCACTGTGTTGATTTTTTTTATAAATCAAGCAGCTATTAAAGTCTCTGGTGAGGCTCTCACACTTGCTTACACAAGCAAAAGCTTTCAGTGGCATTTGCAGCTGCATTCAGGGTTTACAGGTAGGCAGCAGGCTCTTCACACAGCTGCCTCTGGCAGAGTAGCTCTGACTCCAGGTGTGCCTTCCTCTCGACATTTCTTTAACATCACCCTCACTGCTTCCAGTGCCCGTGCCAGCGACACAAACATGGGTCTTGGCTGATAGCCATCCTTAGACAGCAATCTGCATCAGTCACTTTACATATTTTTAAGGGCCACAAGTAGCTCTTTACACCATCTTATAGGTCATGCCACCCTACCTCACCTATTCCTCCAATACCAACATCCTTACACGTCCTAAAAGCTGCCAGACAACCTCCTACTCAAACATTTTCCACGTATACCACCTAACAAAAAAAACCTCTGTCCTTTCTCTGTCAGCAGGTTATAAGACACCTATAGCCCTTTATTCAACACTACCATCTTTATTCTTTCAAATGGGATCAAAGACTAACTGGGATAATTCCTTTGAGCTCCAGGCTTTATCTTCTGAGAAGCGCTGAGTGACAAGAAGAAGCTGTATTTTATCCCATGCTCTGTCACTGTTTTTCCCCATATAGCATTGTACTGCTTGATTGTACTCTTATGAGTCACAGAACCGCACCTGCGCCTACGTGTTAAGTACTGAAAAAAAAAAAAGCCCAGAGTCCATTTACACAACAAAGAAATGTAACCCGCGAGGCAACCATTTTTTTTACCTCCCTTACTCTGTCTGACAAATATATCACTTACTTAAGAGGAAGGCAGCACACGCTCCTGCTGCTGTCAGAGAGACTGCTTCTCTCCCTCATGCTCTGACAAACTTCTTTTCAAATACAAATCCAGAAACAAAACACATGCCAGCCTTTTATGTTGAGCAGCCTGTTCCATATTTGATTTCAGAGTAACATGAACAGAGGTGACGATTATCAAAGCTCTGAAAGGCAAATCCAGTCTCAGACTCCCTCACCAAAAAACAATCTGAAAAGAAAACCCTTTTCATTGTTTAAGGAAATAAAAGAGTGGGCTTTTGGTAAACCAGTTGCTTCTTATTAAAAAGAAAAGAAAAAAAAAGAATTGTCTTGTGCCAGTTCTAGGAATTTTAAGCAAAAGCTTAATAAAACCTGCTAATCCACCAGGGTTTTAACAATGAACATCTGACTTACTGATTTATGCATATTAATGAACTCCAACACCCCCTGTCTAAGCGAATGCAAGCTGAGCTCCACACTTCTCTGCATCCTAATGGTTCCTGCTCTACCGGGATCATTACCAATAGAAATTTCAGATATTCTGTGCTATTAATCTCTGTCTGTCCTCCTGTTCGGCTACGTAATGACTAATTAAACATCAAAAGAGCAGAGCTGGGGATCCGCTCTGACAGCCTCTTTCTCCCAGGAGAGGCTGTGAGGAGGCTAGACTGTGACAGGGCAGCACTGAAAATCAATCACCTTGAAGTGCACGCACACACATTCATGCATGTACACACACACACACACACACATACATACAACCATGAAAAATGTGCCCTACAGAGACATGTACATATTAATATGAAACAACACATGTAAAAAGTCAGAACTTAAATTAACAGGCATCACTGGTGTCACTGAGCTACAAAAAGCAACTGAATTCCCATCCAAGAAGTGTGTTAGTGATGTCAAGAGCGCTCTTTGTGTGCAAGTGTTGAGAGGGTGTGTGTGTGTGTGTGTCTGCATAAGTAAGCTCACTGTGAAATCTATTTATATGAGAGGTAGATGATCTTCCACTCACAGATGAAGGCAGGCCAGGAGGGACCTTGCGAACCTTTTTTGTTTGTAGAGGATCTGTGGAGAGATGAAAGCACATCTAGTCATTCACAGGCAAGAAAAAAGAGGTAACTATGAATCTGCTGTAAACTAAAACTCACCAACAAAATCTACTCTGTGGTATTGTTCTGTATGAAGTAAAGTATTACTTGTGATTAAATCGTGATTTTCACATAAACAACCTTCAAAAATTACAACTTCAGATACATACAAATTACATTTTCATTCTGTAATGGAGTGCTGAAAATGTGTCTTTATTTACACACTTTCACTTATCTATCTAGTGTAATTCCACTTTGATTATACAGTACTTGTTTTTCACTGCATTTACACCATGCCACGTTGAACCGGGGCTAATGCCGTTGACCTACAATTTAATAGTTGTGATTGAGAGTAGGGCCAGTGACTATCTCGACCCCAAACCGGGTTGTGTGTCGGTATTGGGCAAAAAAAAAAAAAGTGTGGTCAAGCAGTGCACCAAAGAGGACTAACCTTTTGAAAGACTTGTTTGCTGGGTTTTTCCTGCATGGAGCGTTTAGGGTGCCAGCTTTGCTGCCAGCTTTACCAAAAACCTGACCGTGTTTGTGGTAATCAAGGCCGCTTCAAGAGGCCTGTGTTAAATTCATCCCTGCCAAGTAAACTCACTCCACAGTGGCACTAGGTAAAAAGACAATGTAGCAAGAGTATCCACTTGCTTACAAAAAGAATGAGATAATATATCAATGTCCTTTTTCATTAATATAAAAAAGCATACCTTTCATAGTTTTTTGGAGTTTAAATCTTGAGTGACTGTGTCACCAACCCAAGTTCAACTGGATTCTGTTTATCGTGAGGTTCTGATTCGGATTTCATAAGCTACATTTGTGTCTGAAGAGAAAACTATAAAATACGATTTTCAGGGCATTTCTTCTTTCAATCATTGAGACGGCACTGACCGATGGACGGAGGATCTTGTAGAGGACGTCTTCTAGGATTGGCTCCAGTGAAGGAGTAGAAAGGAGCAGCTGACTTCCCTGATGGAGTCACTGGACTCGGACTCACCAACCCGACGTCCGACCTTACAGAAGACTGAAAGAGAAAACCAACACACAAATGCTTAAAATTAAAGAATGATATTAGCTTTCATTGTCAGAAGTGTGTTTACTTCACCTGTTGATGGTTTAAAAAAAAATAACAATCTTGTACTCCGCTAGTAATTTCAACCACCATCAACTACATTTTTAAAGTGTGTACTTGCCCTAAATAATACAACAGTAAAAAGCATGCAAGCATTGACATAGTGTTTACTGTAAATATCAAGATCATTATAAAGTGTGAAAATGTTTTTACTGTATCACATTGCATATTAGGTGATATGTAACCTGTTGTTTATTCTGTGTCAAAGGACAGACTGAGGCAACCTTTGAAAGCACACCACATCATCCTATCACCAATATCTATTTAACCTCTACAACCCCAACAAACTGGGCTAAGAGGCCCATTAGTTTGGTCTAACAAGTGTAATAGGCTGCAGCACTAAAATGGAGGTCATGAAAAACTGTTAGAGGCGACGTAAGACTAATGTAATGTAAAAATAAATAAACCAGGTTCTGTAAAATGTGTCACTGGTGCCACAGCATTCACATGACACAACAGACTCACGTTTGCTGTTGCCTTTGTTCAATGATTTTGAATCCCTGCAGCAACACTGGCTCTGGCCTCTTTTACACTATTGTAGCTATTCAGGATGGAACTACTAAGGACGCATGCAAATTTGGATGCTTGTGACTCTTTTTGTGAATATGTTTGATTAATGCAAGAACGAGAGAATCAAACTCTTGCAGCTTAAAAACGTTGTCATTAGTTATAGCAGTCTATCTATCTGGAACAAAAGGTGAACAAACGGGGGGCGGCTACGTTCAGTTGCTGTTTACTGGTCGAACTAAAAACAAAAGAGCTACATGATACCTCTACCTCTGTCTGTAGCTGGGTACCAACTCAGATGTTGGGTCTTTTGAGCTCTAACTGTTTTATGTTAACACTCTTTTTGATATATTCTTGCATAAATAGGACTACCAATATAGAACAATTGAGGATGTGTTGCTTGATTTGTTTTCAGGTCAACCAGTTTTATGATATTGGGGAATATAGAAGCTGATTTATGGCTTAAAAATTGCATATAGCTCTGCTTTGAACTCACCTGGCCGCTAGATGCCCCAGGATTCCTCCCATAGCCAGGAAATGGAGCCCTCTCCGATTTACCTGTAAAAACACACAAAAGACAGTGATAACGACTGTTATATTTTATGATAGTTGCGCACACACCTGGATGAACACCGAATAATAGATTACATACACTGTTTTGATTGTTTTGTTCTGCAGTGCTTCTTGCAATATGAACACTTAATTTGCTCTTGTAAAGTGTTAACTTCATTGATAATGATTGGTATGTAATTGTGCCTATGGGGCTGGAGGGTTTCTTCTACACTAATAAAATACCATTGGAATATCTAAGAGGTGTTGTTCCTTTTACTGAGGTAAGCAGCTGAGTTGTGTTTGTTTTCTTTGGATATCATCTGATGCTGGATGGATGGATGGATGGATGGAGACTCCCACAGGTCCTGTAACAGTGTACCATGTCGTACTATCCAACAAACATACGGTAGTTTAGTTGGACCTTAGGTTGGATCGCAAGAAAAACCAAAACCAAAACCTGCACTTGTGTAAAACAGTGTTATGGTTCACAAAGTTTTCAGTATGCAGAAAATTTAAAATAAATATGAATTACTGATAGAGTGTTAATTGTCAGGGAGTCCTTCTATCAGTGTCACGTTCCGTTTGCACACCTCAAAGGAAGGCTCACAAGCAGCCATCACGGGTAAAAAAAACATACAGCACACAACACACATGAATCATACACATCACAATATCCAAACTCAGCAGTTTTACTCCCCTGGAAAAACAAACAAACAAACAAATGAGAGCTCCTTGGGGAGAATGATGAATAACTTTAACAGCGTCGTACATTATTTTTGTCACACTTCCAAATATTACAAGCACAGACACAAGCGTTGGAACTAAATTCTGTTTACTCTGGAGAAAAGGTAAATATTTCTTTGCGAGTTAAAAACTTGCACAGCCTGGATCTTTTGTTACACCTTGGCTGATCTGAACGTGGCGTTCAAAAGCGCAGGTGAACAGAAGCAGATCTAAGAGAATTCACTTGTGCTTATCTGCGCAGTCCTGAAGGAGACAGTTGTTCTGCATCTGTGCAGGCTGCGTCTAGAGACGAAGGAAGCTGAGGAAATCAGGGAAGATGGTTAAACTGGCAAAGCTGCTTCTCTTCTAACAATAATGTGATACAGTTCTGAGCCATCGCTCTTGCAAAAAGAAATAGGATTAAGTTGTCGGTTACCACCAACGTTCACTATCGTGGCAGCATGAAGAAACATCTCCTTTGACGGAGAATTTTAATTTCTTTATTTTCTGTCTAATACATCTAAAAGTGGTTTAGTGGAATTTATTTTCATTCCAAAAATGTCTTCTGAGGAATAAAAGTTAAATATTCATTGGCAGCATGTGTTCTGTCACACACACTGTGTCTGATGTGAATAATTGATGGTCACTGTTGTAGTTTCAGGCACCACCGGGGCAGACAGATGTGTTTGTGAAAACAATGTCTAAGTCCACACTATAAGACAGAGAAGCAGCCACACAGCGCCCCCAAAAACAACGGAACCTGCCAAAAGAAAGTCTACTAAGATGCTCAATCAACAGTGAAGCCTTAACTTTGAATACACCGGAATACACAGTAAGGAATCACTAAGCAAATTACCTTGCATAATCATTTACTGCATTTGTAAGCAATTACATACTTCTACTTTCTTGCCAATGCATCTACAAGGACACTACCTGTCACAATAGGAAAACACATATCATTTTTCACTTACTGCAGCCATCATGTCTGCTTATTTTATGCAACATAAAAAAAATGTGTTCTTAACACTGTATAACACAAAAATACATACAAGTTATCAACAATGTATCAATTTAACTTGCTTCTTTTATAAACACAGCATTAAATGTATTCAGGCATCATTGTGCAAATAGATACCAAGCTTTGATTCAGTCTACTACATGGCATCCTTTCTGTCTCCCACCCTGCAAAAATCTCATCCAAAAACACATAATAGACTTGAAATGTAATGACACAATATTGTTAAAAAATGTACTGAACCATGGTCTTCTACTGGGAATTGGTCTGGATTTGCTAAATCTGAGAGAGCATGTAAAATTTGATAGACAGAATTGGTTCAGGAGGCAGAAATGCACATTTTTAAATTATAATTGTGAAGAGCTAAAGCCACTATTGTGCATGCAGTGTATTTAGAGGAATAGATCAACACCACTGTATTACTACGATTTGAAAGTGTCTGTCTTTCAACATGACACAGAGCCTGCAATTTAGCATTGAAAGGCTCCCTATCCTCCTTAGGACTGGAAAGGTGGATGCTCTTGGTGTATTTGAGGCACCAATTTTATGTCCAATGTCTCTCAAAGATAATTAGTCACTTGTATTTAGTTTGAAATATGGTAAGGTAAAATTCAGTTTTACTTATGATCTTGATTTGTTTTGTAGATTAGAAGATGAAACAATAACCAAGTAGCATACACGATCAGAAATCACAGGGAAAAGTCTGTCAAAAATACCATCACCTGTCACTGCAAACAGCACCAAAACATTTCTGACAAACTGAAGCCAGCTGAAGCACTTGTGTGACGACTAGTCATGATCCCCCCCTCCCTCCCCCACCTCCAATGACCTGAATCAGCCAGCTAGAAGAGAAGGATGCTGCAGTGCTCAGGGGACTGGCGGCCACATGGCAGCGTACTGTGGGGATTAACTTCAGTACCGTGTGCAGAGGTCATGGTTTGTTTGGACCACGTGTCAAACTCAAGACCCGCCAGCCAAATCCGCCCCTCTCAGATTTTAAAAACGGCCCGCAATTCAATTTAGGTTCACAATCAAAAACCAAAAAAACCTAGTTTTTGTCACTTTTTCCAAAGTTGCTTTTGCTTTTTTCAACCTTTTTTGGCGCTTTTTTCTATGATGGCTGAGGAACTTTTTTGCTGACTTTTTTAGGGCATTAAGTCAACCAAACTGTAAATGAGAAAGCTATATGAGACGTGCAATAATACAGTCAAAGATATTTGACTTTTTCTCTTAAATAAAAGCATGTCTATAAACTATACAGTACATGTCTGGCCCTTGATGTGATTCTCATTTTCCAGTGTGGCCCTTAGTGAAATTGAGTTTGACACTACTGGTTTAGACTGTCCTGCTGAAGATGCAGCAGCTCTGATCTGAGATCTGATCATGTATCTCATCTCTGCCCTCAGCAGTGCGAGAGCGGTAACTCGTCAACTCCATCTTCTTCTCCTGCTGGAAACAATGAGTAGGTATTTTTTCCTTCTTTAGTAGATAGAACAGATATTAAAGAAACAATCTGACAAGAGTCGATTGTCACTTTTCAAGTTAATCCCTTATGTCTTTCTGACAGTTTAAATCCCTGTGTAGCCTCTTAAACTCTACAATAAAGCAACGACCCGAGAACAACATCTGCTTATAAAAGGCTCAGTAAACTAAGACTATGTGGCTGAATTGCTTTTCAAATTTCAGGAGAATGCATATTTATGATGCTGAAGTTAAGTAGAACAAAGTGATATATCAAGTGGAACATATTGCTGGGTTGGCCAGTTCTAAAGCCAGGAGCCTAAATTAGCTGAATAAAATATACCCTTATCATACAGTGACACAATCTCCTGTCTACATAGACTGTAACTCATTTAGAGGAAAATAGGTCACTGTAAGAATCTGTATTTCCCAATAAAAAACAAAACTCAAAACAAGTTGTTAAATCATAAAGTTCCACAACTATTCCAAATAAAAGCACAACTCATTTTATAAGTTACTGGCTTGTTATTATCAATGCTTTGCTTTGTTTTCCCTCCTCTGAGCTTGTGTGATCACAGCCTTACAACAAGAGCAACACTTTTATTGTTATTCTTATTTACGAGTAGGCCCATTTGTTCTGAGCAGGGCTACGTCCGGACGCATTGAGGACGCAGTGAGATCCGATCACTAAAACCACACCGGAGGTGGTCTAGGCCTCAAATGTCCACATTTTTAATACCAGTGAGAATGGGAATGTTTCCTCAGCCACATTAACGACCGCCTACTCAATTGTGAGCGGAACTAGCACTCATTCAAAGTATTTCTCATGTCACAGAAACCACTGAGAGTGAATCGTGTGTTTTGGATGTTTGTTATTTATTAGTCTTGTATTGTTATAGCTCCACAGTGCTGTGTTGGCTCTGGAGAGTGTGGCTGTGAAACGGTTTAATTTCCTATAAATTCTTCACAAAAGTCCCCCGTTATTTTGTTATTTAAATGCTTTTATTATGAAGGGGCAAAATCAGGAAATGATGGGTCTTCATCAGCAGTAACACGACTCCTAAAAGGTAACATAAAAGTAAATAAGCAGATATAATATTGAAACTAAACTTTAAACCACAAAGATGCAGTTAGAAGCTACAAACTGAGAGATGACACACAGAGACTTTTAAAAATGTCTTTTTCTCCTGCACGGGTCCCACCGCCCGTCAGTAGACATCTTTATGTCGGCACACAGACAGACTGTGGGCAGCGCGTTTTCAAGTCATCACACGTTTCTATGTATGTATGTATGTATGATTTATGTAGGACTAACAACTGATATTTATAAACACAGACAACCAGCTTATATGCAAACTGAATTGATGTACGTCTTTATTTGCATATAGAGCAGGGAAGTGAGATCTGATCACAAGTGGTCACTCAGAAGGCATTTGGAGACACATTCTACTGCCAGGTGGAAACACCCGTACCGAGGTGTCCGCTTGTGATCCGATCACTTAAATCCAAACCAGGTCAGAACGGGCCTAAGATCGTGAACATTTTCACAAGAAGAATCTATAAAAATGTGTCCTGGCAGACAGATTACATTAGTTGCTAATTTTCCACGGAGACAAATTGTGGCAAAAAACTAAATGTCCATGCTTTACTCTTTCCATCCCTTGCGCTAACACTGGTCCTTAGCTGTTAATATTATTTAAAAACCTACAGTACAGTATTTGCAGCCATGTAACCAGCTGGAAAAAAAGGATGTGCCAGCTACATTCAAACAATCAAAAAAAGCACAAAGATCTGAGTGTCAAGCTAAATCACACAATACCATGTCAATTCGATACATTGAAACTTTTGCCAGCAATTATAGCTTTGTGTCTTTGTGCCTTCATTACAGTATCTCTCACCGTAACTGCTACATTTGCACAGGCTTGGTCAAGCTGGTTAGGGAGCATCTGTGAATAGCTATAATAAGGTCAATCCACAGATTTTAAAGGCATTTAAGAATTGGTATTTTGTTCCACTCAAAGACTTTCACATACAAGTTGTGAAGCCACTTCAGTGTTATTTTAACTCTAAGCTAAGAATGCCAGAGGTTAAGGTTTTGTCAGGACAGAAATCATCATCCCAATGTAAGGCACTCTGAAGCAGGATATGCTTAATAATGTGCCTGTATCTGTCAAATTAGTTGGTCAACACAGCTTAATAACATCTCAGTGATGCACTGTGCCCAGTTGCAGTGTTGGGAAGGATACTTTCAAAACTTTTCCGTTACAGAATACATGCCCAAAAATGTAATTTGTAACGTATTCCGTTACGTTACTCAATCTGAGTAACGTATTCTGAATACTTGGATTACTTCCACATTGAATTGCATTTTATAAGTGTAGGAATGCGGCCATCACATACAGCTTACTAAACAGGCCTATTCTGGTGTGTTCTTCTGTTCCAACTGGCTGAATGTGTACCTAAACAAGTAGATAGATTGATGTATTTGTAGTCTGCATACTACAAAAATCTAACCGCAGTCTAAGCTACCATGAGCTAATTTTAGCTAACGTTAGCTAACATGTCAAATGGGGCTAGTCTCTAGGGATAGTAAATCAGCACGTAGAAGAATGTAAAGTCGCACGTCAACTACAAAATAGCAAGGTTATCAGTGAAACTACAGCAGACGACTACCCTTGGCTAATTAAAAAAAAATAAAATAAATTACTTTAAGATGCTTCTTCAGGTTGGAGGTGGAGGAATTTGGACGCTGAAAGGAAGTTGGTTGCTGGCAAGCAGAGGTTGCAGTGCACAGTTATATTTCGTTCTCCCTTCTCTTTCTTTAATGTAAAATGCTGTTTGAATTTCCAAGATAGAAACGCATTCCTGCCCTGGCTCTGTTGTGCCGGTTCCAGCTCCATCTCTACCTCTATCAGTGATCACGCAAATAGCTCACTTTTTCGTTTTCATATTGGGGCTTCTGGGAAATGCATGGAGTTGCGAGAGTGAATAAACCCGTGAAACAGAAGTATCATCATGTAATCCATTGATTTCAACAATGTAACTGTATTCTAAATACCAACTATTTAAATTGTAACTGTAACGGAATACAGTTACTCATAATTTGTATTCTGAATACGTAACGCCGGTACATGTATTCCGTTACTCCCCAACACTGCCCAGTTGCTGCTAAATATAGCACTTTGTATTGGACATCAGCTATTGTTTAGCCAGACCCAAAAATACCATGCTTTCAGTCTTTCACTGTTTTTTCCATACTCCAGGCTGCTGTCATGTGCCTTTTATCAGGAGAGGCTTGTTTCTACCCATTCCGCCCAACATTTTTGTTACACTGCTATCTTATTTTTCTGGAAAGCTCTCTCATTGCTGCCAAGGAAGTACATTATTTCATATATGTTTGGTTGCCCAGTTTGGTTGGGATGAGCAGCTCCAGGTCTCTTGTTCCACATTTTCTATCTATAAATTGCAGGAACGTCTGTCTGTCTGTCTGTTATGTGCATATCTCTAGAACCGTTAGTCCGATGGATTTCAATCTTGACAGGTGTCTTGCTATGGGCACGAGTAAGTGCAGTGCCACGTTTGACGTTGTTTGGATTAGAAATGCAAAAGATATCGTTAAATATATAGGTAAACACATTGGCTTTTGCCGCTCTAGCTGCTGGCTACTCCCCCTCTCACCCTGAGGACCAGAGACAGAGAGCAGCGGAGCTTTGGCAGCTAAAATGTGACATACACCTCGGGGACTCTTTTCCTGCTATTGTATTAAGTTGCTGTGAGCTGGCAGAACATAACTAATCTCTGAGATTATTCCTTCACAGTGCTGTGCAATGCGAGAAAATCTCAGAGCTGAACCGGGCAGACACATCAGTTTTCATCAGACTCACCCTGGGTCGGGTTAATTAAGTCTACTGCTAACTTACAACACTAATAATATTACCGTAGCCAAAATACCCCCGCGAATCAAACCCTCTCTCTCTCTCTCGGTGGGTAGCACACTGCCATGAGTACATGATGCTAATGTCTGATTACTCCACATTTTCATTGTGATATTTTGTGATTACATTCTGAATCTGCCCCGTTCTCTGTCAGGTAAATACAGTAGTAGCCTACAATGTCTTCCTCTGATGTAGCCTACATTGTAAGTCAGTATAGGCTATACAGTGGAGTTGCATATGAAGTGGTTTGGGGTCATTCTGTGAGTAATTTTGGGGTACAATTTGGTTTTGAAGAATACTACAAGCAGCAATACCAAAGGCCAAGCAATCGCCTGTTCCAAACAGGCACATTTTCAACGGGCACTGCCCTAGTAAATACTAGTACTATAATACTAGTGCAGCGCTTAATGATGAAACCTGCTGAGCTCTTGCAACACTTTATGCAATATACTGACATACACTGACATTCACTGCTGTCCCAGACACCTGGTACACAGCCAAATTACAGAGGATGGGGGTTAGGTGCTTTGCTCTAAGCTAGTTTAGTTTAGTTTAGTTTATTTGTTTCACAGAACATAAAATACAAATTAAATTGAAGAAATACAAAAATACATGTGAGGGTGTGGTAGAAACCTGTAATGGCTTATATAAAAACCATAACCAAATGACATACACCAAATGTAAACTACAGATTTAACACTAGAAAGGACATTTTCTCTTTCACTTTCCTTACCCAGATGTTCTCTACTATTTCACAAGATTAAACCAGCAACCTTACACACATTAGGTTGGTTTTTAAACTGCATTCCACACGCTTTATTCTGCTATAACCACAATATAAAATACGAGACATAAAATACGACAATTTGTTTAGTGAGCACCTTCTTCACAAGCCTGTGCAAACAAAGCAATTTGGTGTTAATTTGAACTTAGTAATATTGAGATTGTTCAACTCACTCCAACTAACAAAACACCCCACACACCCCTTCACCAAGCACAGAGAAAGCACCAGTACACCTGTTCAAGTTCCATAATTATAAATTCAAGTATGAGCAATAGTTTTTCATTGTGATGCGTCCTCTAACTTTATCAGTGATCACTTATTTTCCATAGTGTCCACAAATTCACATTAGTTGTAACTCTACAAAAGATAATAGTTTGAATTAAAGGACTTAAAATAAGAATCTAGAAAATTTCAATCCAGTTCAACCTCAGCTACCAACATGCTGAGCTCATGAAGTGAAAAAACAACATTGGAAATCCTACTGAAGGAAAAAGCAAGCTGGCCAGTCATTCATAGTGTGCCTCCTTATTGATCACAGTGCTGCAGTACAGACCCTTATTCTGATAATGTGAGAGGTAGTCACCTAAGCGTCTCCAGGGATCAATTCAAAACCCTCGCCACAAAAACAGCCAATTAGTGAGCGTGCTTCACAAGCCTCTCAGATGCAGTCCAAGGGCCTCTTTTTTTCCATCCAGATAACATGTCCATTTTCCTCACTCCAAGGAAAGCCAAGACCATTAAAACAAACACATAATACAGGATGAGGAAATGTTGTTAATGTTGAAACCACACAATTGCTGTTGGTGTCTGTGCTCATGTTCTCATGGGATGTCTTCCATGGCACCAAACCACGAAACATTAATCCTATAAAGTCAATGGCCCATTTCTTAATGTCAGACCCCTAGCAGGACTAATTTATGGCAAAAAGAAATTTTGATGAATCTCTATTGAGATCTCCAAGACCTAAATACTGTTATACAGATGTGTGTTGTTTCCATGAAAGGGAGAGAATATGATTCTTATTCTGTGAGGATTAAATCATGACCAGGATACCCTATCCTATATAAAGTCAGGTTTTGGCCTCTCTGGATGCCTTGGAAGTACAGCAAGACAGGCTCTGTGGTTACTAATGCATTCCTCTGGCAACAAGAGACGGCACACGGACAAATCAGATGTACACTCACTCACTTTTTCCCCATACCTTTTAAAATGCCTCCTTTTGTTTCCTTTTCTCAAGAGTTTGTGTACATCCATCCTGTCAAAGCCTTTTGATGCTTCCACCAGGTTCTGTTTGACAGTGAATAAAAGCTGGCTGGGTTAGAGTTCAGGTCAGTGTGGATGAGGAAACAGGGAAGGGAGGTAGTGTACCACATCAGCTTCCACCCTGGCTGGGGGTGAATGTCTACAGCCCAGCATCAGGAACAACAGTAGGACAGAGAAAAATGATAGAGCCATAAAACACTGAGGAAACATGTCTCCTCTGCCCTGAGCTCCACATTAATTTCTGCATACAGCCTTGTCAGCAGTGACATTATTCAAAACAGCAAGAGCAAATGTTAATGAGTTCTTATTTGCATATTTATTTTTTTCTTTGTTGAAATGTCACTGATTATTATGTACTATGATGATAAATGCATCTGCTCATGCAGCTTGATGTGTAATTAGCCATTAGGTGGAATAAATAGATCAATTAAAGGAGAGGGGCCAGGATTAAGAGAAATCAAACCAGGAGGAATGCAGGAGTGAGAAACAAAATAACACATTAGGCTTGGGGGGTGGGAAGCTTACCTCTATTGCTTTTAGATTAGACTAGAAATCTGGAAAGGGATACTAATCAAGGAAAGGTGTCTAAATTCTCAGCTAGATCAGAGATATCAAAGATTTTACTGCACATTTTTTAGCCCTGAAATAGGACATCAAAAATTAGAAGCTGCTGCCCTTCACACTACTTTATTTTCTCCTAAAATCCATCTCTGTGTGAGAGAGGAGATGTGGATTTCCTGATTGTATTTATCCCCTCCCGGGATAATCAGGTGCCATGGCTCGGTCTATTTGAATTTTTTCTAATTTGGTAAAAAGGAAAGAGGGGGAGGTGTAAAGGGGAAAATGTTTTTGCTTGGCCTTTGCCTTTTTCCGAGCCCAACTATTCTCCTGCCAGCGCTTGTTATTCACGAATGAGGGAAAAAAATGCATTACTGCGGACCAGATGGGAACATTCCACATGACCAAACCAATCAATCACCTTGGTGGGACACAGGTGTGACACAGCCGTGCAGCAACACACCATTTCACAGTCTATCAGGCACAAACACATGGTCACCAATCAATGGCACCCTGAGGACCCATGAGGAGGGGTGCTCCTCCACAGCCTCACTGGTTCATGGCTGATGACTTCATAATCACACATCCATCCTCTCAGGAGGCGGAAGGCGATGAGCTCCCTAATAACGTCTCCCACCAACACTGTAATGGATGCTGCTTCGATAGGGATGCTAACATGCTCCCCCTGCATCACACATTCACATGTGAGCTCACGAGAGAGGGATATCCAGAAAAACAAGAGCACATTTGACAAGCTGAAGAAATGTCCCCCAGTCGGATATTAGAATCAAGTCAGTGTGTGACATCAAAGTGTGTGTCGATGTTTGGCAAACAACTGTTGAACAGTGAAACAACAGCGATCCGAGGTGAAGGGCAAGTAAGGATACACACATGGGTTAGGAATGCTGATCCAGCTCCAAGCACTGTGGGCATATTTCCTAATTTCATAAACAAGAAAACCCCTGCAAATCTTTAGGAATATAAGCCTGCATTAAATAAAACACCCAAACAGCCTGAAGGGGATAAATCGTTTGATGAGTGCACTCTGTGGAGATGGCATTGTATTGTGGGCAAAAACTATAGCAGCCATTTAAAAGAGTTTTGTTGATTCTAAGTAGACTAAAATAAATGTACCTCCCCACCCCCATATTCCTGGCTGTGAAGAAAAAGTCTCACAGTGCCGTGCTTCTCTTTACACATCCCACACCTCACACTCTCAGGCCTGTGCCAGGCATTGTTAAGTGGGTGTAAAGGCGAAACAAATGTTTGCATTTTATTAACCAATCACAATCCACTACAGTCTAACAAGAAGGGAGTGTAACATTATCTAGTGCTTTGTTTGCCAGCACACCACGCATGGACGCAGGACACATAGGAGAGCATTTGTGACTGTGGAAAAAATGGAGGCGGGGGTTAGGAGTGGTGGGCACGAGAATTAACCAGCAACTGTTGGCCAGGTTTTCTGGGGCTCGTCAACAAAGGACTCAATCTTCAATGTGTTTTCAAGTTAGAGGCTTTCGGTGAGTGAAACTTTACAAACTTAAACCTGAATTAGTCCATGTCACAGAGATTGATGTCCAGTAATCAGGGGTCAATTTCATGCATTATCTATGTTGTAGTAGAAAGGAAGGAGGGGATCCATCTCTGTGCCCAACATGGGTTTATACCAGGATTCCATTGGGCAAACCTGACAAAATTTGCACAAAGGCCAAGACATTTTTTATCGTAAAGGAAAAAATGAGCTATGAATGCTGAATGTACAGGATCAGATATAGATGTGTGCAACAGGTATGTACAGTAACACATAGTGTCAGGTAAGATTATGGACACAGCGCAATTTATTCAAGTTGTTCTTAATTGAAAACAACTGTAGCTTAGCTTTAATGCTCTCATCTGTAACATCTGTAAATTCCAAGTACCAAAGATGTACCAGGGTCAACACTACATAATACATCGAAGTTTACAATATGTTTGCTATGTATAGAGATGAAAAATGGGTCCAGCCAAATTAAAAATGAGTCACATACTCACTGGCATGGTTTGTGTTTACAGTTCTATACAGTAAGTACGACTTTCTGCAAAGAAGATTCAAGACACAAAATGTTTTTTTTGTATATCGAAGTTACACAGTGATAAGATATTCAGTGCTGTTGGCAATGGCAGCGCTGAAGTCAGCAGACTTTAAGTGTTCCACTAACAGAAATTGTTCTGAATGAATCTTTTCCCTTTAAGCTTTGCGCTTGTATTAAATAATCTCTAACATTCTTCTTGGCATCAGCTGCCAGCAGCATGAGGCGAGGGAAATGAAAAAAAGGGGGGAGGGGAGAAAGAAAGGAAAAATTGAAAATAAAGCGAGATGTCGGATGTACAAGAAGGCCAACGAGCACAATGGGTCTTAGCGACAGAATATGGATTTATTCTAACTTATTTTAACCGCTTCTCGAAAATCTGTATTTTCAGCACAAAATAAAGTTAAGACAGAATTTGACTCTTTTGTTGTGCAACATCTGTAGACTCACATGTACACGATTATGCACAAGTATCCTGGACCCTTATAACCAACTGCTTTTGGTCTTTCCTATCAACATACATAACAAGCATTCTCTCATATAAAAGGTAGTGAAACGAGCTACACTTGAAGACAGCTTTCCACTGATTATAAATACAATCGTGGTGTGTGATGACTTATGTCATCATACTTTGGCCATACCCCAGCTCTTCCTTCCTCTTTGGAGAGACAGCCCCTCCGGGCCTACTGGGACTACAGCTGATCCTCTGCAGCTGGGAAGCCTTGCCAGTCGCATGCTGGGGGCCAGGGCCTAGGAAAGGCAAGGCCAGGGCTGGGCAGGGCCGAGATGGGCTGAGAGGAGCACGAGGACAGGGAGGGCTGGGATGTGTGGGGAGATGTGGGCGGCATGTGAATGGAGAAAGGGGATTTGCGGCCTTTCAGCTCGTCTTCAGCTCTTCAAGCTCCACTGACCGCGGTAATAGATAAGCACACCCTGCAGCTCTGCATAATGACCGGCTACATCCACTTAACTGTACTGCAACACATCTTCTTGTCTTCCCTTCACTGCTCTCTGTTCTGGTCATATATACAGTACATATATATATTTTGCACTTATCACTTTTGAGAGAATGTGCAAAAACATGATTACTGTGAATTAGTACTGTAGGCAGCTCTTACTGTGAAAGCTTGCAGTATACTGTATGTGTATGTGTGGGTGAATGACAGAGTGGGGAGAGGGAGCAGCATTGGCAGCACCTGTGACCCATACTCTAGTGGAAAGTGGAGTGCACACCTGAACAGCACCTGGCCACAATCAAAGCCTGGGTCTGAGGAGGGTCTCCCATGGGACAGAGCATTAGTACATGACACCTGCCCCAGTGAAAACACACTGTGTGATGTGAGATTGGACACTTCACCAAAAGCCTTGAGGAACAATTAGAAATGAAAAGGGAAAAGACTGAAAGAGATTAATTCTGTTCTAGTGAAAAAGACAAAAAGATAAAGCTTTTTTATATCCTAAAAAATGCAAATAACTCCATTTTAAATTTAATTCTTTAGTTTTAAAAGAAACTAAACCAAGACAAGAAGTAGATTTTTGTTCACACAGTTTGTAGACAAGGAGAGGAAACAATTGCACAATCAGTGCTAAATATGAATGCTAATATGATGCAAATTTTAGTTTCCAGCAGTGCATTATTACTTTCCCTTTACCAGCCAGCATTATGGCAATAGACTACCTAGAGAGCACAGACAAATACATAGCGTATGATTACCATATATGGTAATCTATTATATCAATCCAGGCCAATAATATTGATCTGAGGTATTTGCAAAACCATCATATTACAACTATAAACGTTGGCTAGGAGCCTGCTAGTACAACAATGATAAAGAACTGAAAGCAATGAAGGCAATAAGCAAACAAACACACAGGCTCTGAAAAGGTTACATGCAAGTCATTTTAACATCATACCACAGGTTGTGGGTCCTTTATTTGGTCACATTAAACAAATATCTGATTGCACTAAGAAAATCCCTTGGTCAGGTAATACAAAAATGCACAGCTCTTAAAACTGGTTTTATTTTTTCTGAAGCCCTTGTGAGATTGAGCTCTGAGGTGCCTTAGTTTAGGATGACAAGTCTGAAACACATTGTAATACAACATACAGAGCTTGTCTGTCATGTACTGCAACATCAGTATTGTCATCATTTTCTTTAACTCATGGCAAAAACTCCACCTAAAGGATGGAAATAGAGACCAAGGCAATTATATAACAATGACAGAAAGTAGTTAATTGTGACTTATTATGTTCTGTTTAACTAACATGTGGAGTTTTTTTAAGCTGGTAATACTACTTGCAGGTACCTGCAACACCCAGTGAAAGGGGATATACAGCGGTGGGTAGGGCTCGGTGATAAGACGATATATATCATCAAAACAATATATAAATGTCTATCTTATATATTTTGCAGGTTGTTCATTTTGCATTAAAGTTATTAATAAAATAAAAAAAATACTCAGTACATTTCATTTGTCAAGAACTTAATTCACACGGGAGTAGACACAAATAGGTTTACCATGTGGTTATTTCATATAGACTATTTATTTATTTATCAAATTAGCAGAAAACATGCTATATTGTGATATATATCGTTATCGAGATATGAAATTACCTATGTAATTAATAGAAGATTTTGGCCATTTCGCCCAGCCCTAGCGGCGGGCGAAACAAAAAGATGGTTACATTAAGGTCACGTGGCTGCGAGCAGGATGCATGCGACTGTATGAGTGTGTTAATGACAGCGTTAAGCTGATTAGTATTCATGCAGGACTAAAGCTGTACGAGTATTATGTATGAAGCACACCAGAGAAATGTGAGAATTAAAGTATGACTCAGCAGTGCCCTCAGGCACATGGCTGGAAAAAGAAATGATGCACAAGCAGTCATCACCACAGGTATGCAGTGAACATGAAACCCAAAAGGAAAACATCAAAAGGAAAAAGCCAGCATTTCTTAAAACTTAAACGTGATATAGGCTATAGGGCTATGGAGTAATTTATAATCAATCAAATTTCATCACAATAAACATAACACTATGCGTGGTATAGACAAGAGACCAAGCACCCCCCCCACCTCTGGACTTTTTGAGGACTTAGATATTGTCTTTGTGTACGTGTCACAAACACAGACAGAAATCCAGACAATGGCTTGGGGGCTTTTCCTGCATCTTGCATTTTGTAGTGACAACCACGATGTTTTCATGGTCCTTGTCTTTCTGGCCAGTTAAGAGTAGTTTGAAGACAGAGGGCAAGACTGTGACGAAAGGTTGACTTTAAACATGTACAAGTATTAAAATAAAAGCCAGCAAATTTGACGGAATAATGGATTTCATAGGTCTTTCGATGTCCCTATAAGACTTTGTCCTTCTTATTACAATGAAGGGCCACAAACTGTGACTCTTGACAGCTGTGAATAGCTGCATCAACCTTGTCTTGCTAATCAGCATAGCAACTTAAAAGCGTCATCCGAGGTTAGGCATGGGAATCAAAAGGCACTTTTGGCGGAAAATAATATGAGTCCATTAAGTAAATAATGACAAAAAGGCAAACATTACGCAGCATACACACACACAATCACACACACACGTCCAATCACAATACAGCATGAAGTAAAGGAGCAGAGTGCAGCTCTTTCAGCTCATCGCCTGTGTTAATTGCCCAGATTGCTTGAAATCATCCTCCCCCACTGGCTTCCCGTCATCGAGCTAACACCACGAGAAAAAAATCTTAGCATGTTATTAGATCTAACCATTTTTTAAGTCAGAGCCATGAACTGTTGACTATCCCTGTGGCTACACAATTAGACGAACTGAATGAGAAACAACCCTCCACTACAAGCCCTTAAGTCAAGTGTTACTACATACAGTGAAGAAAGAGCAATACAGTGAATTACACCGATTTAACTCATCAGCTGTGCAAGAACATGAGACAATCAAGAATAACAACTGCATGAATTTAAAAGATTAATGTGTAATCCTAGAACGGTTGGACGATAAAACATTTATCTTTAGACTCTGATCCAATCATGGTTTCATCAATCAAATCATTAAAACCAATATAATGAGAATTTAAATGACCAGCTAATCAGTGATGTACAACTATTACACACAGATACTTCAGTCAAATAATGCTCTTTGGTCACAACAGGTAGGAATCGGGGTAGGGTGATATGGCTGTAAAATAATATCGCAATATTTGAAAGACATTTCTTTGACAGGGATATTTTTCACAATATATATGAATCAAAATTACACTATAAATATGATTACTGTATAATTGTAACATCATTTCAGCTGCGCTGTTGTGGATTCACAGGATGTTTTGGACGAGCAGACGGAGGCCGAACTGCAGCTCTGTGCTTTGATTTAATATAACTCTCTGATCATTTTTTCCATTTTTCCACCCACTGCATCTCATTATTAAGACCTAACCCTAACCTAGAGGTGGGGAAAGTACTTGTGTGTCTGTGAGGCCACAGGAATCACACATTGTGTAACTGCAGATCACTTTGAATGATTTGTCTGTGGACTTAACGAAGGCAGTCTCTTGCAACGCATGTGATGAGCGGTGGAGTCAAAGGGACTCACATGGCTGAGACTGAAAACGTTTGTCTATAGTGCCCAATAATATACATGAACAATGTCGCTGCCACCTGCACGGCAGCATTCAGTGGATCACCTGCGGGTTAGTAAGAGGATTGTAGCCCAAGAGGGTGAGGCTTAGTGCATGTGAGGGCCAGACTAGCTGATCCATACTAACATGGGAGTATGGAGAGCCCCTGGAGAGAACTGTGTCATCGTTAAGCAGTCAGTGCATTTAACCCAAACCCCCTCCCTCAGTCTGAACCCCCACACACTTCTCTTGTGAGCTCCCCTTGTCAGCCATCTGATACCCGCTATGACTGTTTAACCTCTGCTCACTCAAACCTTCAAATCCATGGAACCGAAAGCTGGCTTTTTCTAATCAAAATGTTTGTATCATAATGTTTACTGTAGTTACATACACACTGACATGACTAATGTTTTTCAGTGTCCCACTGTGTATAAGGGATTCCTGGTCACTATGAGTCACACCATTCTGAGCACATTCAGAAAATACTGACAGTATGAACCAATGTATATACAATACTTTTACTACACGCAAACCACATATACTGTTATACAAAAAACTGATCATTAGTCATGCATTAGCACAAGACTACACTGCATGCAAATAATGATATACAAGATCAGAACACTATATAATACATAGTTAGTGATTGTTTGTCTGTGGTTTCTTTGATCAACTAATACTTTGACTGATAGATTTCCGTATGTTTTCTCCAAAGGAAATTTCTAATCAGTGTTGCACTTTTTAATACAAAGCATGGTTTAGATCTACTGTGCTGATAAACTAAGCCATGTAAACATGGAAAGTATGTCATTAGGGTTATGAATTGGGCACTTCCCATCAGGAACATTACATTGAATAAGAGGCAGGAAACATGAAAAGGTTCTTAGTGCCCTGACACACCAAGCTGCCAGCCGCTATTATATTTAACATTTGAATCAAACATATTTCAAATTGGGTTTCAATGCTAACATTTAAACAGAATTACAGTTGTAAAATTGGTAGGCTAGTTATTTTTGTTTTGTTTGACTTTCTGCAATCCTGGGTCTTCTGCTTTTCTTATTCAGTTTACGAATACAGTTATTTTGTTTCATGCAGGTGGAGAACCTGCATCCGGCTCTCTGCTGTAGTCTTTGCAATGTGATCAAGTGCAACTTTAAACAGAAGACATGAGGTGACATAAGGCACAAAGCATTTGATCAGGTTTCTTTGTCAGCAGCATTTTTCTGCTGACGGCAACAACAACAAGAGATGTTGAGATGCTACCTGACTTGAAACCAACCATTCAGCAGTTCAGAAACTAGAGTGACTGACTGGATTCACTACTTCAAGAAAAAATATAGTATAACGGTGTATTTCACTGTTGTGTGGTTGTTTTCACCTCTGTTCATCGATAAGGAATAACCCCTCAGACATAATTTAAAGAGGGTGCTGAAAACTCCATACATCTATGTAAGTCCCAGATATTACCCTGGAACAACAATTTAATAAGACCCTACTCATCTCGAATCCTACGCCTAAAGTAAGCATATGCAATTCCAAGTTTACAATCAGGCTGTCTAAATCTGACATATTACTGCAACAGGTCACATCCATATTCTGTAGCTCGTAAGCATAATTACAGATATGCAGGAGAGATATGCAGTGTGTGTGTGTGTGTGTGTGTGTGTGTGTGTGTGTGTGTGTGTGTGTGTGTGTGTGTGTGTGTGATATCAATTACAAGAAAGATAACATTTTGTTTAAATTCAGTAGCACCCATTTGCGAACTAATTGCTTTTCTTGGAAACCATGGTCATTACATAATGAGCTGAGATGTAGTATGTAGCCATAAAACTGTCAAGTGGTTACACATCACAATGATGCCAGGCCAAAGAGCTGGATAACACACAGCTTTTAGTTGTTATAATAGGACAACTTAGTTAGTATTTAGTTGCGAAAGGGGGTAGGTTTTGCGATCATTATTAAAGTTTAGGAGAAAAAAAAAACACACAAATAGGCCGATCTTTAGTGTATTTACTTTCACAAAAGACAAAAACTACCAGCTACCATGCCACCAACCTGAGTAAGTACACCTTAACAACACGTTATGATTAAGAATATGTGAAAACTACTTCCGAAGCAAGCAGAGGAGTCAACAAAGATTGCTAAAAAATAAATGATGATAAATGATAAATGGCTGAAACGTGCAGCTTCTGCAACTCCAAGAGTTGAACTTGACCAAACCTACAGTACTGAAAAGAGAGACCATCTCCAGAATAATTATGTCTTGTATGACTTTTATATAATTAATAGTGTTAAATAACATCCTGTTATAAACATACTTGGAACACGACGGATGGTGTCGATTAAAGGGTACTTATGCTGACCCGATAGTACTGTGGGGGTGTATCAGACCACTGATCTAAGAAACAATATAATAACAGAGAATCACTGCTCTGCTCCACCTACTTCGACTGTTATCAGCCGGTTTAATGGCCGTTATCAGTTGTTTATCGCTATTATAGATATGAAGCGGTGAGGCCCTACCTCATTCAATGGAGTGATAACATTTGAAACGGATGTCTGCTCTCTGAAAATTTTATATAAAATGCAAATATGGAAATCTTCCCATTATTATCAGGAAACATTATCAAGCAAACAATGAGGACAAGCATGATTTGACAAATTCAAAAACTACAGACAGTAAAAAATATAGAACACTGTTAAATAATCTACAATAAATTCTATTTGATTCTTATGTGAGAAGGTCTTTGCTACAACTGTCTGTTTAACCCCACACCCCAAAACCACTACACTGCTGCCAGTGGAAGTTGCTGAGGGCAGTTTTCATGTCTAGGAGACAGCTTCTTATGACGGAAAGCTATACTGATGGCGTGACTTCTAGCCTGGGGGAGGGTCATCACAGGAGGAGGAAGAGGGAGATACAGAGAGAGGGGAGGGGGATTAAGGGAGGAAATAAAGACAGCAGGAGATGAAAAGAAAATACAGCCCTGCAGCCTGGCAAGCCTTTCAGTACTTCTACCTTGAGATGCATGATGTGCCTTAACCTCAATCAGGCAATTTTCTAACTCAATGTCTTTCCCCTACCAAAGGGCATGTGACGGGTGAGTTGAAGAGAATCACTTACTTACCCATTATGTTCGAATTCATGAAAGGTGTTGGGGACAATCCTTCATGGGACACTAATCGACTGTCACTCAAATGATCGCTGTAATGAGGGCTGTCAGCAAAACCCTGGGGGAAGAGATCAGAATATTAAGCACATTACTGGGCAACTTCACTAATTGAGTGATATGGCATACCACTAATTAGTAAGAGGAGAGCCCAACTGGTCTGTTATGCTAATAAACATCCCCCTTTCTTGTGTAATTGTCCAAATACATTAAAGAGAAAGTAAAGAAAAAAAGATCTTAAGATACAAGCATTCAGTGGACAAACCAACAATGATATGTATTACACTGCTGTTGTTTTTTACCTCATCTATTGTGAGTCCTGCCCAGGTGTGTAGTGCTATTTGTTTGAGTACCGAAGCGAACCTACGACGCAGGCGTGCAGTTTAAATTGGGGCTCGTTTCGAATGTTATTTAACCACCGTTCCTACAGTGGTAAGTTCACATACATTAGACAAATACTACTATAAAATGAAAGGATGTTTTGCTGCCTTGTCATTTTGATGAGTTAACAGTTAGCTAGTTATAGACTAGCCAGAATGTTTTCTTGCACGTGTTGACGTCGTGAATCAATCAACACACCTTAAATGTCAATTTTACAACTTTGACCATTCCTTTTGTTTTTATTGTCTCTCTTGCATGACATTCGCTTTAGTGATGATTGGATCTTCAAGCGCTTACATTTATTTTATTTTTTTTCAACTGGATTATATAAACTTTCCTCATTGGAGAAAAAAAGTGACGGAGCATCGTTCCGGTGCACTACGGCAGCACTACACCCCTGGGCCCTGCGTGGGTATAATGTATTTAATGAAAGTGGAAGTGGTTATAAATTATAATGATAATTGCTGTTTTACTGTTGTATTTTATATCATTTAACTGTATACAATAGTAAGACCATTTTTGGCCAACTTTCACTTGTCTTGGAATGAAAACACTTAGACTAAGTGTAATCAAAAACCAAGCTCTTTATAAAAGAGGCAAAATGCCATTGTCGTTAAGGAATATTTGAGCTTTAACATTAACTAACATCCTACTTAATTCCTCAGCATATGAACTTCATATTGCCAACCTTTCATCACCAACAAACAAGTGAGTGTTGTAAATATTTTTGCTGGTTTCTTGGCTCTTAGAAAACAACTGGACCTGTAGAGCTTTATCTTTATCACAGTACATCCATAAAACAACATCTAAAACCCTAAATATTCATTTGTGTTTATCTTAAAGTTTTATTTTTTAATCTACTATTTTATCTATATGATAACAGGTTTATATATCACCACACAGCATATAAGAAGGTGTTGTTAGAAGAGGAAGAAACAGAGAGATGCAATCGTACATCATTCCCAGGTACCCGCAGCTTAAAAAAAATTGCCTTTTTCTCCTGCAGCTTAACAGTGCCTTTTCATGACAGTTATCAGCTTCAGGGGCTTAGGTCTAAATATCGGTCACAGTATGGTTTTTTGAAACTCGGGGTCCCATGTAATAAAAGATACTCCGTTACAGTGCTAATCCCAAGCCCTGTGAAAGTCCTCATGTGCTCCAGTCAAATACATCTCCCCAAACTACATTAACTCCCACCAGAGGGACCGAGCAGCAGTGGGCTTGCATTTCTATAGAGGTAATTTCACCAACTCATACCCTTTGCATTCAATATACAGTAAAAAAAAAAAAAAAGTAAATCTTATTATCCATCTTTTTTTAGTGAGTGGATGGTGATGGAGTAATTTCAAAGGCAGTGAAGTGTTGTGCTGTGTCGAGGGAATCCTTAGAGATTCGCTATTGTGCTCCTGCCAGGCCGCACACACTGTTAATCACACCATGAACAGACTCAATAACAACAACAGCCCTGTGAGAGAGGCTCTAGCAAACTAACACACAAAGACTTACACATACACGGCTAACGTAAGCAGGGAAAAAACATATCCTCTGCTCTGTAGCAGAAAAGGGAAAATGCTTCAAACTACAGACTTAAGGAATAGTTCCACGTTTTAGAAAATACAACTATTCGCTTTCTGGCAGTGAGTTAGATGAGAAAATTGATACCCCTCTTATATTTGTCCATTAAACATAAGGCTACAGACAGCAGCCGGTTAGCTTAGCTTAGCATAAAGAGTGGAAACGGGGAATCCGCTAATTAACAGGTTGTAGCTAGTTAGTTTAATCAGTTTAAGAGCTTAAAACTACAATCAGACATTTTACGGGGGTTATGTTCAGGACTATTTCTGGCTAGGATCAGTAACCTTCTGGAGTCTCTGCTCGTTGCCTGGCAACTGATATCAGCCAAGAAAAAAACGGCGAATTGTCATTCTAATGCTTCATTTTTCTTCTCCAAATTAGACAAACAAAATTACTGAGCTTTAAAACTACAGTTACCGGACAGATATGAGAGTGGTATTGATCGTATTATCTAATTCTCCGCCAGAAAGCGAATTAGCGAATTTCCCAAAATGTCAAACTATTCCTTTAACTAAATATTAGAAAGCACTTGGTGGTGATGATCACTTTGATCCCTTATCAACAAGTCTTCTCTAATTGTTACAACTGTGTCAATGCAACCAAACTGTGTTTGCTCCTCTGGGACTGTTGGATCATCAATCACAGATCCCTCATCATTCCCAAACACTAGTGGCCTCATCTATCTGAGACACTTATACACGCTGTCATCTCTGCCACGGGGCTCCGTTGGCTAAATAACTGTCAGATCACTGTGGCCCCCAATCACTCGCCACAATGTTTAAAAAGTCATCTCTTCCACACTCAGTGCTGCGTCCCAGGTGTACATGTGGCTGCATGTGGCCACTTGGGAAGTGATGATATGGTTATGATGGATGCGTGTGGGTTCGAGTATCAAGTCGGGGCAGGGCACTCGGGAAGTGGGGGTTGTCATGCAGTGGCGGTGGGCACAGACCCGACTGTCAGGCCGCCAGCTTAAAGCTACAGCTGCCCAGGATACAGCGGCTGGCTGGGAGCCAAGGTCAGCACGGCAGGTCTCAGGACTGTTCACAGTTGACTGATCACACACTCGTAGCTCACCAGTTCAAACAATCTCAGGGACAAGAGTGAATTCCCCTTGTAACAGACTGAAAGATGAAGCACTGAGAATTTCTCCCAAGAGCCTTGGACAAATATTGTGAATAAAGCATAATTTGTAAAAAGCTCTTATTTTTTTTTAATCAATTATTTGATTCTCATTTAACAAAATAATGGATTGAATCTAATCATTCATAAAAACAACTTATGACCAAGGGCAATATTTTCGCTTTAGAAAAGAATAATACCCAAGCTCTATGCAACGCTGATGTTACTTTCAAAATCAAGTAGAAGTAGAGAATGACAAGAAGACACATCTCAGGGACTGCAAATATGCACAAATATAAATATGATGCTTTCATTGGGTGTAAATGCAGGAAGCACACTTATGTTCTGTTTATTTTTTTTTAAGATTTTTTTGGGGGGCATTTCAGCCTTTAATGGAAAGAACAGCTAGATATGAAAGGGGAGAGAGAGGGGGATGACATGCAGGAAAATCGTCACAGGTGGGATTCGAACCCTGGACCTTCTGCGTCGAGTGAATAGACAGAACATTTAAACATTTCCACACTTTTTCCATATATTCTCAATCGTACTTTCAGCTAGAAACTCTTGTTTCATACGTTTTGGCTATTATTCAACTTTCAACCCCATGTTTTCTACAACACACACAAGTCAGCTCATTTTTTAGTAACCTGACACTACAAATGAATGTTGCAACAACTTTGAGCATTATCAATTAATATATTTTAATTGGTGATTTAATGGTCATAAAGTAATGATTGACAACCATAATAGGATGTTAATTTTCTCTGAATCTAATTTAAGCCCCTTGTGATACTTCGAGCAAAGTTTCGAACAAAGTGCTTTAAAAATAGCTATTTTGAGGCTAGCATAAAAGTGCCGCTAGCTCTCCCATTCAAAAGGCCATTTGACCGAAAAACGAGAATACGGTAAATCTTAAAAGTGGCGCTTCCGTCCTAAATATGCTTTTAAATGAAAGTTTGACTCGGGTACATTAACAAAAAGACCCTAGGTTGCATTTTGGTGAGAGTTACGCTTTAAATTGCATGTTTCCATTATGAGGAGGTCAAACTGGTTTCTGGCATATGTCATGGATCCTACGTTAGCAGTTAGCGTGTGTTAGCATGGTGGCATTTGCACCAGTCAGGATCACTTCACTGGCTATGTAAATTTTTTTGCGAGTAACTAACTTGAGTACTCTATATAATTTATTGCGAGCACATGAATGCTGAAATGAATGAAAATGACTATCCCTACATTAGCCATGATACAGCTAAATGAATGAAGCTCAACGCTTAACGTTACCTGTTTAGAAGGAAATTAGTCAACTCAGTGTCCTTCTATCAAAACTTGACACTCTTTACCATTCCGCTATCAGGTTTGCCACAAATGCCCCCTTCAATACACACCACTGCACCCTATATTCATCTGTCAACTGGCCCTCCCTTCACATCCGCCATAAGATTCACTGGTTCACTTTCATTTACAAGACCCTTCTTGGCTGATCACCTCCTTACTTAGGTCACCTGCTGCAGCCAAAGTCTGTCACATACAACACCCGGTCCTCACTTCATCTTCAATTAAGCATTCCCAAAACCAACTCTGCCTCTGGTCTCGGATCTTTTCAATCTGTTGCCGCTCGCGACTGGAACGCTCTGCAAAAGATTCTCAAACTGGACAAACTAAATTCCATTTCATCCTTCAAAACCATCATATCATCCTTGTTCACGGACATATGCAGTTGCTTCTCTACATAATCATTTTTCCAGCAAAATATTTGAATGGTTTCTCCCTCTCTTACTCACCCATGTACCTGTGCACTTATCTCGTTATAAGTGTTTATTGTTTTATTTGTAGTATTTCAAATTGTATTTTATGTAATTTCTAAACTGTATGTATTTCTAATGTATTTATTATCGAGCCCTCCTTCCCTTTCCCTAAGTGGCTACGCCACTTGTCAGGCCGCCATTGTAAATAAGAACCTGTTCTTAATGACTTGCCTGTAAAAATAAAGGTGAAATAAAAAAAAGGCTCTAAGCTGTCTCCTTTTAAATGCATTTCCAACATTTACCCGTGTTTTACCTTGTCTCTGGTTATGTAATCTTAGAAAGATGGTGAGTTTTTTTTTAGGACGGGTAGAATGAATCTATCTCTGTTGATCCTGTTTGTTTGTTTGTTTGCTGCTTCCATTGTTGTACTGCAGCTGTAACGCACTGGGTTCACGTTTTACAGGCATATCTGGCAACCTGGCCCGGCTGTCAAAATGGGCAGTTGATACCAACATAGGCCAAAACACAAACAGACATTCCGTGGAACGGAAATTTCAGAAAATACATTGTTGTCAGAAAACATAGTATTTCAACTTAGCATGCTTCCTTAATATCTGATAACACATTGGGGTCATTTTTTAATTAAATACAGTAAATATATTACATATTGCACCTTTAAACAGATTTTACTGAGGTTCATAAGAAATGCCACTCACTTCCTAAAGCATATCAATATAGGTGTGTATGCAGCTGTGTGTGTGAGTGTGCCTTGTGCTTGTTTGCGTGCACGCCTTATGGTGGTGCAGACAGCTGTCTGCTGGCTGATGCTGTGCCTTGCAATGTCAGAAACACTCATTTATATGCACCTGGAGCACATATATCTCAAGCGTCTCTGTCTTATAATTCAAATCAAGCTGCCTATGTTACCATAGCCTGTAGATGTTCATTCGGGAAGGGCACAGAGAAATAAACAAGGTAACGCAGCCCGAGTGGCTCTGACATTTACATGAAATCTAATGGAAAGTGACAGGAGATTGACATTAAATGAAATTCATACAGGGCATCTAGAACAACCAATGTGTGAGGGACAAACAAACAGGGGGAGAGCTGTTCACACTTGCTCACACAAATGATGTTCTCACTTTAACAGAACAATAGAGATGCAGATTAATATGCACAATTTCTTCTACATTATTATTATTATACAAATGCAACACACACTTATTGCAATTTTTGGTGCAACAAATGTATTTTGCATTGTCCCTTTTAAATAAACAATAAAAAATAAAATGAAGTAAATTATAAACATTCTTTTTTTGTGTAAATGTGTAATCACTAACACAATGTCATAGTATAATCTGAAGTATTGAGGCTGCACAGAAGACATGCCCCCTCCTTGCATAATGCAGGATAAAATAAATTATGGCCCAACACTGCAACAACAGTGAAAGACAAAATGTTAATTTTGCTTCAAACCAGCTTCATATGAGTCATGGACAAAGAAGTGTTTAGATGTGCTACAGAAAACTATTATCTAATCTATGTATCAGTGTAGCCCCCCTTTTTCACTACTGCTCATACTTTTTTCTATGACCATGAATAAGTTGATGTACAGTATTCCCTCTGGCTGCATCAGTTTTCTTATTACTAGTGCATATAGTGGAACCATGTTACCCCAAATCTAATAAGAGTCATCAAATAGTAGCTGGGTGCCATTTGCAGTGACAGATACAATTTATTGTAAATACACTACTGCAATATCTACAAAGATACTGAGCATGTGTAAAGAATTACCAGTGGAAAGAAGAGCTTTCAGCCATCATGTCTTTTACTGTAGTTTACGGCAGTTTACTCCCGCTAGCGTTACAGGATATGACTGGCCAGTTGAGGAACAAACCAATGGCCTTGGAGATCTACCAAATGGAGGTCAGTGAATCCCATTCAACCCCTGCTTAAAAACGGGAATCACCTGCAGTGTCACTACATTGGCTTGTTTCACCACTGTTGACAGACAGTTTTCAAATGCACAAACAACAACAACTGCTTTTTACTGCCAGTGCCTGCCTAAAAGATACACTATTCGAGGTGAAATGAATAGTCGGTAAACCAACAGAAAGGTAACTATTTTGATATTTTATTATTTATTTCAGTAGTTTTTCTATCAAAAACACCAAGAACTCTCTTGTTCCAGATTCTCAAATGTGCTGCTTCTGTTTTATATCTTATTGTAAATTAAATATATTTGTATTCAATTGATTGGTTCATCGAGAAAATAATTGGCAGATTAATCCAAAATGAAAAGAATCCTTAGTTAATATCACCTGATAATACGTCCAAAATTATCAGTGATGTTTTGAAATTGAAGACATATTTTTTAGGGTTTAAAAACCCCAACAGAGAGCTGGGATTACATTTTGAGTTCTGGGGTTCAAGGGGTGGAGGACCCTTAAATTTACTTTTATGTTTATTCATTAATTGTCCTTTTTATAACACTGTTTCCCTATTTTACATTATAATGATCTTTCCCCCCATGATTATAAAGTCATTCCCTCAAAGGCGCCACAACTGATCACATGCTAACTGCTGAATTTGTTTAAAAAAAAAGTAACAGCATCAACATGAGCGGAAACATTTCAACAGACCTCTATGACTAAAAAGAAGCTTGATCCCACTATAATATCAGATTGCAGTAACTGGTATTTGGTTCCACACACACACACACATATATATATATATATATATATATATATATATATATATATATATATATTAGGGCTGTCAATCAATTAAAAAATGTAATCTAATTAATTACATACTCTGTGATTAATTAATCGAAATGAATCGCATATGTAATTAACGGTGCCTGAACCGATACTTTTTAAGAAAGTAAAAAAAGAAAAGAAAAAAAGGGTACTAAACAACAGTTGGTGACATTAAAGATCGGCTTGTTTATTTCTAAGGCCATATGGTCAAGATGAAATGATTTAATAATAATGTATAACAATAACTAATTTCAGTAGTAAATTGCTGTTGAACCATCAGATGAGAAAAGGACATTTACAATAACGTCAAATGCACCACGAAGCTGTAGTTTACCAGTTTCATTGAACGCACCGGCTGTGTTGTTTCTCCGACGGCAGCTGCAGATTGTTAATCCCGGTGTTGAATCCTCTACAGTAAAACACAGTCAAACTTTACACCGTTTAGCGTTAGCTGTCAGCATTTTAACCGTGTTTCAATCCAGCTACTAGCTAGCGGTAGGCTAACGTTAGCTGCTGTCGAGTATAGTGTTAACTAGCGTCATGTGCAGCGGTGTTTGTGTTTCAGAGCATCAGAAAGAAGCGCAGACATATCAGTGGCACCAGATTTCGGTAGCCAGGAAGAAGATTTTTACAAGTAAATGTTCCAATTAATAATCCAGTCAGCACATTCTCGTCTCCCTCCTTCATTTTACAGTCCAATGGTGGCTAGAACGGCTCTGGGTCAAACGTCAATATGGAATGGATTAATCTGCGTTATTTTTTTTTAACCCGTTATTTGTTCTCAGATTAATTAATCGAAATTAACGCGTTATTTTGACAGCCCTAATATATATATGTGTGTGTGTGTGTATAAAAATATAAATATATATATCAATTCCACCACCCATGAGAACATTAACTTGTCATTTCTGTTACAGAGAACTGTGTATATTACAGTTCATTCAACATGACTGGTAGTCTGGATAGGGTGAGACTATAACATTGTAAATGCACCGGTTTAATGTAATGAGTGTTAAATGATGCGCTGTGGAGCAGAAAGGCCATTCAGAGGCGTTAAGGTGAGGGTCATCTTACCCGGGAGGACTCATAGGAGGGACTGGACTCGCCACCTGGGGCCCAAGACGCTTGGTTGGTCCGCTCATCTATACCTGTCAGAGAGAGAGATGAACGACTGTGTCAGCAAGTCAAGGTTACTCAGATAGTTCAATGTACACACAGTATATCTACATTCTCTGTGTTTGTCTCACACTGAGGCACGATGAAGAAGTAGTGAACAGCTGAATCACAATGACAAAGACAATACTGCTAATTAAATACACACATTTATGCAGTGACCCTGTGATTGAGTTTAACAGTGTGTTTTCAGTTTTAAACATTTGATATGGACAATCCTACACTTGAGACAAAGATGTGTTTTCCTGTTACCTTACAAGAGATAAGGAGTTAAAAATGCTTGTTTTTCTATATAAAATCTTTTTAAATAATGACAGTATAAGTGAAATCATTAGTCGATTAACGCTTGAAAATTAATTGGCAACTATTTTGATAATTTAAAAAAAAAACTCACTTGAGTCACTTGTCAAGTAAACATTTGTTTGTACCAACTTCTTAAATCTGTGACTTTCCTCTGTTTTATATTATTGTAAATTAGAAATCTTTGGGGTTTGGATTGTTGGTTGGACAAAATAAAGATGTGAATTTGTCATGTTACACTTTTTTTTCCCCCAATTTTCTGACATTTTATTTAAAAAAAAAAAAGGATAAATCAAGGAAATAATTATCAGATAAATTGGTGAAAATAAGTTGCAGCACTAATTAGCAGCCAAATCAAACCCTGAAATCCACTTGCACTCTTCAGAGGTGATCTGCATACAAGTTGGCAATGCTACAAATAATTAGAAGGGCATGCTTGTGTTAAGGTCTGATTAACATCTCACTCAAGTAAAAACTGTTATAGTTTATGTAATAGCATTATCCCATGATAGGGATTTTACAACATTTGGAAATGAATAACAAATAGTAACTGTTTTATGTGCTCTAATGTACCAAAAGGTAATTTACAACGCCATGATTTGGCATTGATGCATGCCAGGCTACTTTCAGACAGCGGAGTACCAAAACTTGATAGAACTCATGTTAAAATTAAAGAAAATCTCTATGCTTCAAACGTCAAACAGATAAACAAATAAAATCAATAACTCCAACCAACTCCAAAGCAAGACCATCTGGCATATATTGAAAAATATAATATCTGATCTTTCTAATCTAATTTATCTGTAAAAAATATTTGATGCCTCAATTGTTGTTGCTGTTTGAAACAATATTGTGTTGTAGTAAAAGCCAAAGTTATTGATTGTCCCTGTTGTAATGTCATCTGTCTCAGTGAAATGCAATACCGTTTGTATATTTTTAACTTCAAATAAAAAAATATCAGATTTCAAGAATTGTGTATGCTCAGAATAATAATAATATTAATACTCCAAGCAATGTACATTTTTACCTTAAAATCTAACAAATGATATGCACTGAGGTGCCTCTATGTAGCAGGGTAAGGCATACAATCCAAAAGACTGAAAAATAATTTACACGACTGAAACAAACAATTAATAAAAGCAGAAGTAGAATCTGCACTGCAAAGCCTGTAGTTACAGATCAAAACATGTGGACTAGTCCTCTGATTCAAGTCAAAGTATAGCTCAGCAAGCATCTTAACAGAAAGACTAGCTATTGATTCCCCTTAAGGTTCAGTGCAGCTTTATGGGTGCTTCTTATGCGTCACTAAGACTATTTAATTCAATCTGAGCACTTCAATATCAAAGAGAAACCATGAAAAGGCAGTGTGATGTGGTTTTCAGGATCTGTGAAGGTAGAATAATATCCAATCAGAGATGTGATAATTACACATTTTGGAATTTGAATATCATTTTGTAATTATATTGTGTTTTATAGTATTATTATATTCATTTTCAACAGGCATGCTGCCAATCAATTCTTAGTCAGAAATCTAATCATATACTGAACCAGAAAGTACGCGACAGTTCTCTTAACCAGGAATCACGCTCCAGTGAGCAGATATAAGTTCCATCCTGACAAACATGTTTTGCTGCTAGCACACAGCAGACTCATTTCCTCTTTAAAAAGTCTGTGATAGAGAAACTTGTGTTACTAATTTTATTATACTTGTGTTGCTAAATAGCACTTGGGTCTACATTTTGGTACTGTGACAACACCGATGTGACATATTGTAGCCCAACTGAGGCCTTTTTACACAATGAATGTAACAATGGTCAGTGTTTGCTCTCTGGGCCACTGGCTGTCATCTTGTCTGATTACCATCTCCTACCACGGCTCAAGGGTCCCCTCTCTTCTCCAGGCACAGACAGGCTGCACAATAAGATTACTCACTGACACAAGAGGCAAAAGGGAAAAACACAAATGCACGGTCTGTAATTTAGGTCTAATGAATTGGGAGAACCATTGCTGCTCTGCTGTGAAGTACTCTGTGGCAAAGATGCACAAACTCCTACGCTAGGACTTCCATTTCCTTTTCACACAGTATGCTCACAGCTATAATCAATAGTTGTATATGAACACTAAACGTGTGTGTGTAATGTTTAAAAAAAACAAAACAAGAAATGATCACCAAACTCCGGAGCTGAGCTTTTTAGCCTAATTTACCTCACTGTTTTGGTTTTACAGCCACACATACAGTGTATAGTTTGTCTAACCATTCTCAACAACCATGTTTTTAGTAGAAAGCTGCAAAGTATGATAAAAAGCTCAGATAACCCAAATGCACCCTACATGCCCAGCACTAAACCGCAGCTAGACAGTGTTGCTGAATATTTGATGAGCATACACTAAGTTGCCAGTTTATTAGGTACACCTCTCTAAAAACGAATGCAGTCTAATACAAAAGTACTGCAACAAATCCCATCTTGATGAAGGTTGTAAAGTTCAGTTTTTGTTGAAACTGTTTTAGAGAGGTGTTGATTCAACTTTATGGTGATTTCAAATTATTGAGAGTAGATCAAATATCAGAAACATCTTTCAGTTGTAGTCATTCTGTAACAACGATTCACAAGAAACACAAAAATGTATACTGAACATCTGATGGGTATTTTTAATTAAGACAAATAATAGTGAACCAATATGGATTTGTAGAATTTAAGGACAGAATTTCACTGTTGGAAGAGATATTTGGCTACATTTCGGGTTCGTTCCAGAGGAAAAAGTGTGAATTAGAGAATGTAAGAAAGCCTCTCATGAAAGACAGCTGCACTAGAGGGAGACACCTGAGGGAAATGTTCTTGCTTGGTCTCGGTCACTCCCCACACTGCTTTAGGATTCAATATTATGCATTTACTTGACTTGTCCGGTCATGCAACCAACTTTGTGTTGGAACTTACAACTAGACTTGCAGAGTGCATGCAGATTTAAAAAAAAAAAAAAAAAAACGTAACTAGAAAGAATATATTCAGCCATTTTATTACAGGCCATATGGTGGATACATTTTGTATCCTTGAATGTCCTTAAAGTATTGTGACCCTCATATGTTTGTCTATCCAGCATAAATTATAGGTCTACGAGTATTTGTACTGCTGGGATGTCAGGATTCAGCACACGCAAGCAATTTAAGTCTGAATAATTAAATCTGTAACTAAAGCAGACATCTATTCTTCCTAACACTTTTTTTTCCACCACAACTCCTAATACATGGCTTATAGAAGTTCATGTGCACAGGCATTATTAACTATGAAAAAATCATACTACTATAGATTATTCTCAATAACAGTTTATGTATGACAATGAAGAGAAATGTGTCTAGGAAATTATGTGGTTGATTTTAAAACATCAAGATGAATAAAGTTGGCATAATGATGCCACAGTTGTAAATGTCCTGTAAACCTGTGCTAATGTTTTGATAGACAGAGCTATGCTATCATAACTGACTCTTACTTTCTCACCGTCTCTGCTGGGTCATTCATAAACCGGTGCACCCTCCCCAAGCAAGCTCCCAATTCAGCAAAATGTCATCCGACAGAAAGACCGAGGTCTTCTCATGCGACATGGCTAAAGCATTGCAAAACCTTACCTTACCAATATTTGGCAAAAAGTAAAGTCAAATATCAGGTTGTTCATTCACAATTTCACCACCAGTGATACTGCCTCATATCCATATCCAATAGAACACATAGTCCCACACTGAGAAGACGATCTATTTTCTCCATTTACTGTCAGGTGCTTTTGTACGTAACCTGTTGGTTCAGTTGAAATGAACTCTGACACCAGAAAACATAAATATACACATATGAAGCATTAAAGTGTAGAAACTGCTGTCAGTCAACAGAATTTGATTTCCCCACATGGGTCCATGATGTAGCGCTGATGATGTAGGATGACATCAACAAAACTGTCCAATCAATGAGTTACCTGTCACTGTCAGTCTGTATAACTTCATGTTTACTCCTCTTGGTTTGTTTGTACAAAGTCAGTCAGAACATGCAGACCACTCAAATGTAACAATGCAGAATATTCTCCCCCTCTGTTCGGACCAATTTAATCAAACTACAGGTGTGAAAGCAGCCATAGAACATTGTGTATTAAATTATCAACTTACCAGTATCTTTATTGTTGTTGATATCAATCATTACATACATAGAAAGTAGAGTGATTATCTATTTATTTATTTTTAATTCATGAGAATCGGATCAGATTATTATTTACCACAAAACACCTGATAGATGTTTGGTTTTATTCATTTGGAAGTTGAATTGTATGTTTTATATTAAGGAGAGACAGACAGAGAGAAATTACAGATACAAACTAAATTGGCTCTGAATAATACAGAAAATGATAGTGAAACATAAAAGTTATAACAGTCAAAAGCCCCAACAAGATAGAAATACTATTACATATACATACTTAACATAACAATAACTGTGATTACATCAAAATTCAAACTGGCCAAACTATTTTACTCAGGACAAACGGTTAAACAAACTTTACAATATAAACACAGAAACCCTCCTGGTGTTTTCATATGCCTCCAATAAGCTCTAAAACAACATTGAATACATTCACAAGGAAACAAGGATCAACTTCAGTTTGATTGAGGAATCTATAAAACCCCATTCCTTCTGAGATCAAACACTTCCCGTCACTCAAAAACTGTTGGCAGCAAAACTACAGGGGTGAAAAAAAGAAAAAAGAAAAAAAGAAGCTTCTGGTCCGGGCTGCATCTTGAATAAAATGAGAAATGAGAAACGTCAGACATTTAAAAAGTAGTTAACCTGATTCGCAGCACGAATAAGTTTCCTATGACCCAAAATAAATGTAAAACCCTGATGGAGGGTTATTATATCTGTTTATGAGACTATGGAAATATGTATGTGTAACTTCTACTGCAGTGTAATTAGTTCAAGACCCGCTTCCCATGCCTTTACACAGACCACATTCACAGTCTGGCAAAGTCCATGTTAATGCAAACAAATCACAACCAACACCCCCCCCCCCCGGCTTTGCTGACTAAAGAGAGCTTTTCACCTAATTTTGTTTCCTGTATAAATGAACTGAGAGCAGCACTAATGGTAAAACCAATGACTGCATCAAACATCTGTATACAAATAACAAATGTGATGTAAAAACTAGACACACAAGGTCACATGGCGTTGATGTCTCAGCCCTCCATTACGGTGTATAAAATGACATTTAATTTAGAGAAATATTCTGCACCAGGTCCTACATTCTTGGAGGAAGAGGTGACATTCCTCTTATTTGCAGAGAGAAAGAGAGAAAATGCCCACTGATGTGTATGTCACAACATTAGCTAAGACACAAACATGACTATTATGATGGATGGCAGTAAGAAAACAATGGCCAATAGTCTATATCAACACTATTATTTACATTTTATTTTGAACTTTCTGAAAAGGTATATAAAAATCACCAAGAAACAACATCAGAATACAGGCAAAGAGAGAATAAAGTGTTACAAGAATAAATAGAAAATAAATGTCCATGCATGCCAAGAGTCACTGTATCGCCAATGTCCATAGTCACCATAATGTACAGTAATAAATGTGCATTACAGCTGGAAATTCTTCATCCACAAATGTGATCCAGGGATATGTGTGTGTGTGTGTGTGTGTGTGTGTGTGTGTGTGTGTGTGTGTTTTAGTGCTTTAATAGTTCAAATAAACTGTACATAGAGTCACAGAGGACTACACAAATCAACTACCCTGTAATGGATGTAATCAACAAATTCAATTAAACCTATCTTTATCTCACAGAGAAAAGGTGAATCTGTCAAGTAAGATCACCAAAAATAATATTTTAGTGATACAAATCTTGTAATGAATAATTTAATAATTTGTTAATAGCTTGAGAAATGAGTCACATCACATACTGCAGCCCAGGCCCTCTGTTTGGGATCTTTAGTTCACCCACCAAGCTGAACTCAAAGTGAGGCAGCAGAGAGGCTCTTTGTAGCTGTGCTTTTTCATTTTGGGATCCAACTGACTGACAAACCAACCTACACTCACTGCTGGTCATAGCTAACAAATGCACCACTACATACACACACCACTAAATGAAAATTACCCATTCAACAGCAGCCATCCACTGCACCCACTACAGTCAATGGCCTCATCAAATTTGCATCCTCAACACAGCTGGAAGGGAGAAATGATGACTCTCCGTTAGAGCCACTTTGGGTATTTTTTCCAATCCATCTCTCTCTGGCACACTTTTGAAGGCTCTTGCCCGTCCCACTCTGCCTCAATTATCTGGCTATGCCCAGCTGAGATGCAATAATCCAAACTCTCATTCCCTTCAATTTCCACACTTGTGTCTGCACACTCACTTGCCTTATGTTCACAATCACTTATATAGGTGCTTCTTCCCTTTCCTTGAGGATCAGAGACACAGGAGCACATACTGTGGGCTGAAGGAAGGAGGGGTTTTACCCACTATCAGCCTGTCACTGCTGAGGTGAAGCGGTTCATTTTCACATTAATATGTGATTACGTGATAAAGGTTTAGTTTTACTGGATTGCATCAGATTATACAGGTGTACCTAATAAACTGGTAACTCAGTGTATGTTTTCTTATAACGGATAATGAAATGTTTTCACAAGCCAGTACTGTATGTTGAGTGATTTCTGAAACACATTGTGTGCAGATAACCAGACCCCCGCATACTGACTGTATACTAGAACGACCATCGATGTCATCCATATACTGTATTTAGAAGACATTGCTGTGTGCTTTAGGATTTTAATATAGTAAGATGTGGACAACCACCTTTAGTTCTGGGCCTTGCACTCTGTGACTTCTAAAATAGACAGCATCAGCACAATGCTTTTTGTCTATAACAGAAAAGAATTGGGGACTGTCAGGAGAACCGTGTGTTACAGCCTAAGCTCATTGTCATGACTGTGTGTTGTCTGGTGAGCAGCTTTGTTCTTTAGAAACATAAAGTGTATTTGTAGGCTGTTGTTTTGTACCTGAAACAAACTTTTTTTGATACGCCGGGGTTGCTTTGTAGTCTGGACGGGCACAAACACAGACCTTTGGAAACGACGCCGCATGTCAGTCTTATCCGTTAGGTAGGCTTACATACGGTCCAAGCAAATAAATCCCTGGTCTGGACTTTTCGCCATTGTTGTTCTTTCTCCAAAGAATATTCTGTATTTTCAATTTATACATCCATGATGTTCAACCGCAGAGTAACGTTAGACAATCACACCGGCACGCGCACTACATATATAACATAAAAAGACAATTTTGATACGGCCCCCTTAGATTAGTATTTTTTAAGAATTGTTGTGAAGATACATACTGAGTGGGACATTTCACAGTGTAAAATTAGACTTGTGATTGCTATCTGGTGGACAAACTACGTTAGTTTGGCATTTCTGTACTACAATTTCTTGTCACTTATTGGCCAACATATATTTTATTATAAACTGCAAGGGGCTGCAGTTAGTGTTGTTACTGAGCTGCATTAATATACATAAAAATACAGGTGAATAAAAATACCTCTAATATGATTCTTAAAAAAACAAGCAGAAACATGATAGTATGAAGCTTTTGTGACATTAATACAATCATCTTTGTGGGAACCTCACCAGGAAGGTGTGACTTCACAGTACGGTTTCCTTGTTTCACTCAAGAGAGCACACACCCACACACACAACATCCTCCTCACTTGAATGATTAGGTATACTAAAATGAATCCTCAAAACTCCATAGTTCATGCGAGACAGCTCTGTTCTCGTTTCTTTGTCTTTTCGTTCAGTTTCCACTAAGTGTGTGTCTTTCGTTTCACAGATAACGGACTACAACGAGGCTTTGTTGATGCACACAAAACATGCTTTCAGAAAACATAATGCTTGATTGTTGACTTTCTCTAGTCGCATATCAGACATTAGATGTGCTTCGGATTAATGTCCTGTAGCATTTATAGCTGGGAAGCGATCCAGGAGCAGGGAATCTGACCTCTTGTTGTTATAACCAAATCATCCATCAGGATGCTCATAGATAAACAAAACAACAATTGAATGCGTGTTTGTGTATATGAGGGCTATCAGAGGTACTGGCCAATAATAGAGGGTTTTCACTGACGTCACGTTCTGGGTGGTAACCTGGATGCACGGCCATATTGGAGGCACTCAGTGTAAACAACTGAATGGAATAATGGAGTATTGTGCACTTTGGATACTTTAATACTTTATGTCTAAACAACAGAAAAGCTCATCAAAACGCGTCTAAGATGCAAAGGCATGGAAGGACTTGGATCACCAAAAAAAAGCGCGATACTTTGAGAAATTACAGTTTACTGGCGGTGCAGATCCCTACAAGATGGCTCCCTCTTCTTGGATCCATGGCGACCCGGTGATTCTTCCTTCAGTTGCATATCCCGATATAGTCAACTACATGGTTTTCTCGCCGAGCCCATACACAGCGGAAGACCTTAAATCCTACAAAAGTTTGGAGGCTTATAACCAGATGGTGTGTGGATGGGTGAGGGAGACGCAGTACCAAGTCATTAACGACCAATGTGTTGTGAAGGCCAAAGTAAGTAATGCAATAACATCTTTAATCAACCTAACCTTAACTGTATGATATCATTGTGATACTCAAGGTGTAGCCAAGTGACTCTCAATAGTTGTTTTTTTTTTCAATTCAAAGACCGAACAAGACAGAGTTTTCCCTCATAGATCCTGGTTGAGCTTTGCCAACCACAAGCACTCTCCCTGGTTTTTAATAACTTTTGGAAGTCGATAATATTCCAAATGTTTTTCTCGGTCTGACCTATTGGTACAACCTAAAACACGGCAATAATTAACAATTTTCCTTAACGCCTTTCGGGATCTACTTCAGTGCCTGTGCTTTGTTGTGATGCGGAGTACCTCCAACATGGCGACTTCGGGTCTGATGACGCGCCGTGAAAACCCTCTATCAAACTGCTACACAGAAAAAAACACTACAGAATAACTCAATGAGAGGATGTCTCACCCATTAAACTAAACTTCCATTCACAACCAGCTCCACTTCTGATTGCATCTCACTCAGACATATGAGTTAACCTGATCAAAAATTTCCTCCAGCACACCTTATAGCAAACCATGATAAGAAAAGACTATCTGTGAACACTTGACACTTAATAAAACACTATGATCAAAGCAGCCAAACCATGCAAGATTTACGTCTTATTTATGCATCTGACAGTAAATAATAGTAAATAATAACATGATGCTAATCAGATCAATATAGTATTTACATGACTATAGCCTAAACCATGCTTTGTTCTACATCTTTACTGCACTATTATTCCAGGTGGAGAGATCATAGAGGAGGGAAAAGCATCACATGCAATGCAAGACTTAAAACTATAAGAGCAGATCAAAGGGTTTATTAAAATAGGTTTGAGGGATCCTACCTGATGCAGTGAACTGACTGCTTCCAAGTGTGGTGGGCCTGTTCTTCGCTCCGCTTACAGGTGGAGAGAACATCTGAAAGGTAGAATATGGACCTACAATTAGAGCAAAGACTCAACAGAGTACAAGCAACCACTCACATTATCTGCTGCAATTATCCTGAAAGCAGCTCATTATTTTCAAAAATCAAGGATAGTTTGTCAAATCGTATTAGCCAACACTAATATGAGCTGATCAATTAGTCATGCTTTAGCCAATTTGTTCCTCACACCTCTAAAAGCCCTCAGAGCAGCATGGCACCAAAAGGTAAAGAGTGAAAAAAAGAGAGAGAAAAGCCATCCTACCGCACTAAAATCCAGCAGGTCACTTAATTCCTTGTCTGTTCCGAGAGCGGCAATCCGCTGCTGAGGATTCATCCTGGCGATCTAGAAACCTGAAGAAAACAGTCCATCAGGTCACAGCGTGGCTGCTTTATTCAACAGCGGAGTGCCACGGGAAATGACCATGGCCACGAGCTAATTGTTATGGATGCAGAATAAAAGACCATCACTGGGAAGTAAAGTTGGCTCTGGCATTGCAGCAAATAGAGACACTGACAGTTCAACCACATTATAATAGATTAAAGTAGTGCAACCATTTTGTGTACACCTTTAGTTTGTTCATACACTGCGTTGATTAAAGAGAGATGAAAGGATGGCACAGCTTGCAGGACCTGCAGCATCGCATTACAGTAGTAACACCGACATTTATGTAACTCGCTAATGAGGTTGTCACTGACAATGTTGATGTCAGTGGCTTGTGTGGCGGACTCTCCGAGCATAACGATGGTTAACATTTGCTGAGGCATAAGGGCATAACGTCCCTTAACGTTAGCTAGCTGGCTAACGCTAGCTGCAGTTTCTGGTTCATTTGTATGGAAAATGGCTCGCAACCAGCTGCAGCGGTGTTAGTCAATGGAGACATTAGTGCAGAGAAGACCGTTTTCTCTAACGAGTGAAAAAAATAAATAAATAAATAAATTGCATAAGCTACTGGTTCAAAATAAGTAACTCCGAAAAACAAATGTTTCAAATGACCATCTGAATCCCCAGCTCCAGAATACAAAACGTAGGTCTTTCTCAACTCCCAACTTCTTTCACTGGTCCGAAAGCTTTTGGTAAACTCCGACTGATATTTTACCTTTTTCCGATTACAATCCCGACTAGGGTGATCTGGTGAAGACTCCCTTTCTTGCAGTACGCCTCAAAAGAGCGAAATGTGGGTTTAAACGGCAATACCTGGGTAAAATATCCTCTATATATCAGTTACGAGTTTCCCTTAGGCAGACATTTTTGGTTTGCAAAAGCCTCAGCACCACGATGACATTGGTTATTGTATCCCTCCGCCAAGCACAGTGACATGATGGTCCCACACAGCAGTAGATGCTGCGGGAATCAGCACACACTGCACCATGTAGTGTCTCAATGTATTAATTCTGAATAAGTTAAATTCAAAACTTGCCATGATTGTTATGTTTGCATCTTTATTCTCACAAAGCTGTTATTTTTTTCATACTGCGACATAAGATAAATATGTAATATATTTGCTGTAGGGCAGGCTATCATAAAATTACTATGACATGTCATCACCATGGTCATTAGATATAAAGGAAACATGCTTCAACAAGTTGAAATACTTGAAAGCCAGCATATGTTCTCCTTTGACATTTCCATTCCCGGGTCCGGAACGTTTGTTTTTGTTTGGCATGCGTGTTGCCGCACTGCCCATTGACCCACAGAACACAAACGCAGCATGCTGCAGCCATGGAAGCAGCAACCAAACGAACTGGATCAACAGATTCTACGCGACCTAAAAAACCTCGGCATCTTTCTAAACAGTTGCATGACCAGAGACGTAACAAAACCCGGGTAAATATTGGAGATGCATTTGAAAGCTGGAGACAGCTTAGAGCCCAAAAGGACTTTAAAACGGATGCAGAGTTGGCTACTTTCCTCATAAACAGGTAATGTTAAGCATTGAGCTTCACTAATTTATCACAGATACTCACAGCCTACTCGAGAACGTTACTCGCAAAAATGTTTTTTGAGATACAGCCAGTGTAGTGATTCCCCCTGGTGCTTCTAACGCCGTCATCCTAACACACGTAGGTAGACCAGGTACAGTTGGTACACTTTTGGATTTTTCCATTACCACACCAAAACTAGGGACTGAAAATACGTGATTTTTCATATCGCATTTCCTTTACTTGTCTACTAAAATATTAATAATCAATAACATCCATAAGTAGTTCACAATTAGCTCATAAACCCATGTCAGGTACAGTTGAAACAGTATCAGAGTAGGCCTACAGTTGAGACACCCATTCCTAATGCTGTAAAGCTGCCTAACCAATTCATCCCAAATGAAAAATATTATTCTAAGTGTCTGACAACATTATGGAAAGGATCCCTACAGATATAGATCTTTTTAGATAGACCTTTTTGGCACACTATGCAATATTTTTACAGCTGCGAATCAAATTCAGCACATAAATAGAATGAAACACTTGAATTAGAATGAACATTTTGAGAAAGGAGCGGGGTGCATCACTAGGGGTTGCCTATCTTATGTAGATGTTTTATTGAATGAGGCCTGCTACACCTACAGGAGCCTTAGTAAACTCAGTCCCACAACCAACCACCAACACTTTTGGCACAGTTTAGAACTTCACTCATCAACACTTACTGCGCAGCACATGTACTGACACAGGCAGCCAAAACATTACAAACCATAGTTTCAAGACTCAAAACTCATCAAACTCAATAAAAACTACAAGTGAAGCGGGTAAAGATTACACACTTTATCCTTGGCTTTAGTAGTTTATCCTGCAACCTATAGTAAACATCAAACAGCATCCTGACAACAAAATATGATATGACTAAATGTTTCTGTGTGAACACAGTGTTAGGTTTTGAGTTGTATTTTAGTAAATGTTAGATAAAACAGGGTAAGGTATGTGGTGCAGTGTGTTGATAAATCAACATTTATCAACACACTGATCAACATTCTTCATTCCTGTTTAATTATGAAAACATACTGTTTATAATATGTGAGATTTCAACTTGAATGCATTAAGCTGAAACTATAAAAAATATAAAACTGACTTAACAGTAAAGCCTGTTGGGAACACTTAACGGTAAAATTACAACTGACCTAATCATCCAAGGTGGCAATATGATAATTTCAGACAGATTTTGTGCACACTTTAAGAAACAAAGAGCCCAAGCAAAAAGCCAGTGGACACTTTAGCTAACCATGCCGAGTTTAGAGGAGAGGAATGTCTTATGTCCATGTCCTGTCAATTTATTAACAATTAAAACAACACTGAACATAATTTCTACCAAAGAAACTACAGGGCTCAAACACAATGTGCTCATGTTCAGTTTATAGTGTAATACTAAATATCAGCCAATTAAAATAACAAAAATGTTTGAACTTTTACATTAGAACTTAAAAGTCATGCAAGAGGAGATCTTTTGTCACATGAAGCAAGTTTTCTCATATACTGAAACAAGGACTTATGGGAGGCACCTCTGACCTGTATTATTTATTCCAGACTGCCACCTGTTGGACAAACTCAGATCACACAAACTTCACCAGATGTTCTTCACTAATGAAAACACACCCAGATAAGCAAATTGTTTTAACAATGTTTTATCGTTTATTTCCAAGATTTCACAGATATTGGAAATAAACAAATTAGTAAACGAGACAAAACACAAACAGGTGTTTCCCAGCTATGTAGTAATTTTAAAACATTATACATGTAAATGCTTATATGGCATTTTTGGGCCCCTTTAAAAATGTATTTGCCCTTTATACCACCTATCCACCATTATCCAAACTGTGTGGACTATGAAGGGAGGGACATGGTAGGGTGTCAACATTGCAACATTTTTTGGGTTAAACGCTTTATCTTCCTAAAGGTGGGCAGTGGCTATTGGTCTTCCAAACTGTGTTGAGTTAAGCGTGACAGTTAAAAACATAATTTATATCAATAAAGGTAGACACCAGTCAGTATAGCACAATACAATTCCAGTACCATAAAGTTAACCAACACCTCTCTAAAACAGTTTCAACATTATAACCTTCAATATGTCATGGAGTTCAGCCTATTTGGGGGACATTTTTTATTTATTTGCACTTGTCCTCAGACCCTGGTGGGAAATCATGGCAAGTTCTGCTCTTGCTTGAAATAACAGGTCTGTTCTTGTTCATGTGGTGTGAAACCAGAATGCACATTGGCACAAAAAAATTGAAGCAGCAGAGCTATCCAGAGTCTAATATGGGTCAAGCTGCAGAATCACAGGATACTCCATTTCCTAATGCAGGGCAATAATAAAGGTTAAAGAAGCGAGCTTGTGACTGGGAGCTCGCTGGTTCAATCTCCAGACTGACAGAATGAAAAATAAATCTGGGTGGGGAAAGTGAAAGAGCAGTGCTTGTCCCTCCCTCATTACCACCACTGAGGTGCCCTTGAGCAAGGCCCTTAACCCTAATTGCTCCTGTGGAGCTGCTCAGTGGTCAGCAGATCAGACTGTGGTTGTACTGGGCAGCTTCTAGGTATGAATGTGTAACTGTGTGAATGTGACAGGTCGTCCTTGCAAATGAGAATGTTCTCAATCGACTTACCTGGATAAATAAAAGTTAAATACTTTTTTTTTTTTTTTAATAACCTATTTTTATTGGAGCCTCCCAGCCCGGTAAAATCCAACATCTTTCAAACTTCATGCTGCCAGTTTGTCTTGAAGCCCAGGATGAGATAACCCTGGTGACATCACTATGACTTCATCAGGGTTATTTTCTCTAAATTGACAAAGCTCCTCCACAGCCACAGACAACATCATACAACCCTGTTCACAGGTTGAGAAGTACTTACAATGAAATAAACCTTTATGTATTATATCAGTGGAGTATCCCGTTACTATTACTTTATCTGCTTCAATGAGTGACAGTTTTAAGATCCACCACAGGACATATAAACATGATGGGTAAACCAACGATACTCTACAGCTAAAGCAGCGCCAATGGTAGACTAGGGTAAACACTTCCTGTCTCCTAAATAGGCGTGGCCTCGTTTGAAAGTGTAGTGAAGGTCGTGTTGATGGATGAAATGTTATATTTGTAAAATGTACTAATATTTTCTTTCGCTAACATTAGATATTTACACAGCTAAAAGCCATATTTAGCTTTATGAAAATTACTTTTTTTTTTTTACAGCGTTCCCAAATGTTAGTTGACGTTAAGCTTATCTGTTTTGCGAGATCTCGAGAGAGTTTGTTCCTGAGACAGAAACAGGTCTCGAACAAATTTTCTCCTAATTTGTATGTCTGAAAATTGCCATTTTAGTGTCAAAATGTTCTGGAGATTGGCTTGTGAAAAAGGATGGAGGATAGACCATAGCAACGGAGCAACAGTTACGACCATGGCAGAAAATCTTTAGCCTGGTCCAACCAGACTCTTGTACATTTCATTTGTACAGAGAGTCTTACCACTGTCCATTGACAAGTGTTAACTTCCTTGAAGGCGGGTACTCTGTTGAAGTTTAAAACTATTGGATTTGCCCAGAGCCACTCTGGATCTGCCATAACCAATCGCTAACGTTTGGTCGTGACGTATGTCATACGCATGTGCAACAAGAGGGGAGACCGACAAGGCTTATACAAAGCCCGTCTACGGAAAGCCGTTCCATTCCCTGTTCAGCCCCATTGTACCGAATTTGGTTGCAGTTCCACCAGAGTTCCACTGGGGGTGATCACGGTCCAGTGCTAAATGAATGGGACTCTATGGAGCTAGACGGCTAAATGTGTCTCTTTCGCCTGATTGTCGTTGAGAAATCTCAGATTTGATTGTAGTTTTTGCAAGTTCAACATGGATTATAGGTCAAAAGTTGAATGAACGAGTACTTGTGTCCTTTCAATTTCTTACAGGTTGAGTCGTTGTTGCCCATAACACGCTAGCATTCTGCTAACGAATGTTGATTGGTCAGTGAAGGACTGATTACGATCGGAGATCCCGCTTGACGGCATCCAAAGCAGAGCCAGAATGTCATAGTGAATATTTCGGTGTGGTCTTTAAAACATTAGCAAACCTCTTTCTAGCACGTGTATTAACAGGGAGAGCCTAACCTGTCAGCTGTGTTGTCGATGCCTCGAGAGAACAAAGGAAGTGACTCAGAGCATATGATGTCGTATGACGTCATTGACATTTTAAAAGGCTTTTTAGAACAAAAAAGCCACTTTAAAAAAATCTAACACCCAGCAGTGTGTATTTTCTTAGCCTCCTCTTTCGAATGCAACATTCAAACTACAAGACAAAAAAATGATATCCTGAGAAAAGTGGATTTTGAGGGGTATAGATCCATAGAGTCCCATTCATTCTGCACTGGCCTGTGAGCGCCCCCTATATGGAACTCTGGTGGAACTGCAACCAGTTTTGAAGCCGGAAGTAACGAGAGAGTGGAACTTCTTCCCTTATTAGAAATTCTTTGGCTTATATTTAGCATTAGCATCGCTAGCGTTAGCCTTAGCCAATTCCTTCACCACTAACAGAGCAAGCTGGAAAATCAAACTTTTCCCAAACCCCGTGAGGGTTCATGGCCACCAACAAAACTCAGCAAATATTGTTCTTGCTCGGGCTTTAACTTCTGGATATTCGGCAGCGTTGCCACAACGGACCGAATGGCTTTGCTCGCATCTTTCTCCGCCACCATTACGGAACTACAACTCTAACGCACGGCCTCAACGCCACTCCCTCTGTTCGCTGATTGGACCGCCAAAAATTTGGCTGGAGAAAACCCAAGACTATTGATGCGTTCATAGACATCGGAAAAACATTTTTCCGAGTGAAAACGTCATCATCCACGTCACTTCCTGTGGGAATTAGAGGTGGGAAACTTGGGCTAGATTTTGCTAACCGAGTTTCCCAGTTGGTGACGCGTTGTTGACAACTGACGTTTGATGTAGGCGACTTTGGTTCACTGAACATATTTCAATGACAATAAAATGTTTATCGTGGACAAATGCCTCTGCCAAGAAACATACACAGACATAACTTGTTTCAAATTATTCATAAATAGGCACATGTATTAAAAAAACAACACCTTATCCGTGTCCTTTCCCGTTCGTTGTCCTGCAGATAACACAAACAAACACCTGTCAATGTGCTGTTTGTATGCTCGCATAAGAAAACAGCAACAAATCTTTTATTATTGTGGCCTCCATGTTTTCACTCACCTGACGCTCTAGGCTACAGCCAACAGTTGGTGGCAGTCATGCAACAAGTTGTTATGCCAAACGCCAATATAACAGAAGAAGAAGAACAAGCATCCCGATCATGTGAACGCTGGCAGTCGGAAAAATGTAATCACGGAGGCGGTCCCTGTTATTCCCAGGTGGTAGTGGTGTGCGATACTGCAAAACTTGGTATCGATCCGATACCAAGTAAATACAGGGCCAGTATCGCTGATACCGATACGATACCAATACCTTTTAATAACTTAGGTGGATGCATCATCAAATTGCTAATTCTGAATGAATTGAGTGGTTTTGTGATTTTTCCTTTGGATTATTAATACATTAAAACCCAGTACAGAATGTTCATATGCTTATAAATTTGTTGTGTCAACAACATTTTTACAAATTATACAGCTTGCCATTGTTTCATTTTTGGCCTGAAAATATATCCACACAGCGCTCCTCTTCCTCTCTGCCATTCTTCTGCTCCGTCTCTATCCTGCTCTTGTGTGTGCTGCTGGCCACCGCCGTGCCTGGCTGCTTTCTTGCTTGTTTGCCTGGCGCCACTAAGTCACCTGATGGTACAACATCAAATCACAAGAGGGGGGAGGAGGAGCAAAGTGTGTCTGCTCTGCGCTGTGACAGGAGTGGCACTTGAAAGCAGCGGCACTTACACAGACAGCCAGGTCGCAGTGCATACTGAAGAGAAACTAAAACTAAAGTATCGATCTCATTACACTGGTATTGATCAATATCAATACCAACATTGGTATCGATATTATCGATATTTGGATCGATCCGCCCATCACTACCAGGTGGCATGAACGCATTGACATACAGTCAGGTCCATAAATATTGGGACATCGACACAATTCTAATCTTTTTGGCTCTATACACCACCACAATGGAGTTGAAATGAAACGAACAAGATGTGCTTTAACTGCAGACTTTCAGCTTTAATTTGAGGGTATTTACATCCAAATCAGGTGAACGGTTTAGGAATTACAACAGTTTGTATATGTGCCTCCCACTTTTTAAGGGACCAAAAGTAATGGGACAGATTAACAATCATAAATCAAACTTTCACTTTTTAATACTTGGTTGCAAATCCTTTGCATTCAATTCCAGCCTGAAGTCTGGAAGGCATAGACATCACCAGACGCTGGGTTTCATCCCTGGTGATGCTCTGCCAGGCATCTACTGCAACTGTCTTCAGTTCCTGCTTGTTCTTGGGGCATTTTCCCTTCAGTTTTGTCTTCAGCAAGTGAAATGCATGCTCAATCGGATTCAGGTCAGGTGATTGACTTGGCCATTGCATAACATTCCACTTCTTTCCCTTAAAAGACTCTTTGGTTGCTTTCGCAGTATGCTTCGGGCCATTGTCCATCTGCACTGTGAAGCGCCGTCCAATGAGTTCTGAAGCATTTGGCTGAATATGAGCAGATAATATTGCCCGAAACACTTTAGAATTCATCCTGCTGCTTTTGTCAGCAGTCACATCATCAATAAATACAAGAGAACCAGTTCCATTGGCAGCCATACATGCCCATGCCATGACACTACCACCACCATACTTCACTGATGAGGTGGTATGCTTTGGATCATGAGCAGTTCCTTTCCTTCTCCATACTCTTCTCTTCCCATCACTCTGGTACAAGTTGATCTTTGTCTCATCTGTCCATAGGATGTTGTTCCAGAAATGTGAAGGCTTTTTTTAGATGTTGTTTGGCAAACTCTAATCTGGCCTTCCTGTTTTTTGAGGCTCACCAATGTTTTACATCTTGTAGTGAACCCTCTGTATTCACTCTGGTGAAGTCTTCTCTTGATTGTTGACTTTGACACACATACACCTACCTCCTGGAGAGTGTTCTTGATCTGGCCAACTGTTGTGAAGGGTGTTTTCTTCACCAGGGAAAGTATTCTTCGGTCATCCACCACAGTTGTTTTCCGTGGTCTTCCGGGTCTTTTGGTGTTGCTGAGCTCACCGGTGCGTTCTTTCTTTTTAAGAATGTTCCAAACAGTTGATTTGGCCACACCTAATGTTTTTGCTATCTCTCTGATGGGTTTGTTTAGATTTTTTCAGCCTAATGATGGCTTGCTTCACTGATAGTGACAGCTCTTTGGATCTCATATTGAGAGTTGACAGCAACAGATTCCAAATGCAAATAGCACACTTGAAATGAACTCTGGACCTTTTATCTGCTCCTTGTAAATGGGATAATGAGGGAATAACACACACCTGGCCATGGAACAGCTGAGCAGCCAGTTGTCCCATTACTTTTGGTCCCTTAAAAAGTGGGAGGCACATATACAAACTGTTGTAATTCCTACACCGTTCACCTGATTTGGATGTAAATACCCTCAAATTAAAGCTGAAAGTCTGCAGTTAAAGCACATCTTGTTCGTTTCATTTCAACTCCATTGTGGTGGTGTATAGAGCCAAAAAGATTAGAATTGTGTCGATGTCCCAATATTTATGGACCTGACTGTATTGCGAACCCAGACTTGGTACTGAAGGAAAATGAAAATTGAGCATAAGTACGTAGGAGGGCGAAGCCCGACTAGAAAATCTTTAGAAGAGTCCAAGAAATGTTTCTGGAGTGGATGCTCCACATAAAAAAGACACTCGGCGTTCAGAGGAAGGGTTAAAGTAAAAAAGAAAGCGATTGACGGTGAGAACAAACACGGATCGCCATTGGTGTAGCTCTTACTCGTTAGAGAGCGCTGGAATAAAAGAAGGGGCTAAGGCAGACACGGATGTCGCGTTACTGCTCTTGGACAGGTTGATATTTGTAAAATACTAGTGCAGTGCCCGTTTAAAACGTGCCTGTTGGCCTCATCTGGGGTCTCATTTACTTACTAACAGTGTACGTATGCCCAAAAGCCAAAAATGGCGTACACCAAAAAAAAACATGCGTACGCACATCTGTAAGCAATGTTCCCTTTATAAATTAGTTTGCCCACAAGTGTGCGTACGTGAATCAGTCTCTTACCCCACCCTGTACATGCCCATTTCTAACCATAAATAGTCAATGCAAGCCTTAGTGATAAAGGTGAAGATTATATATAATATTTATATATAAAAAAAACACTGTGGCTGTCTGCCATTTCCCTTTGGAAACAGCCAGTTGCCCCCAGAGTGGTGAGGACCTGTATTTGGACCGGGATGGCACAGTTCTGGCGCGTTGCCCTCTCTACTGGACCCAATTCAGTACATACTAGCTCCAAGAGCACAGCTTTAAGGAATCTAAAGCGGCATATTAGCCAGTCATCGTCGTGGTCCCTGAAGTCTCTTTCTCTCCTGATTCTTCCATTAGCGTAGTCCTCCTGCAGGGCCAGCAGTTTTTATTGTATAATAGTGATACAAACGATCAAGGCACAATGTGTTTGTACATTTGTCAAAAAAGTGTTGACAGCTTTGAGGTAGAGACAATATATACAGCAAAACATAACAAATTAAAAATAAATTACAAAAAAGAGATACTGGGGGTCTTTTTAGTCAAGTAGGGAATGTAACTCCAACAAATAAGAGTCTTTTGGAATTTTTTTCTTTGTCATGCATTGAAGAGAAGTAGCAAAAAGCTTAAGCTCATTTTTCCAACCGTTGATGTGGGGTTTGACCTTAAATACGTACACCTATGAATACAATGTTTACCATGTTCAATCAAGTTATTTATTATTTATTTATAAGAACTCTAACTTATTATCCTTTAAAACTATTCCAGCTTTAATTGACATTACATTTAATGGGTAGACTGGGTAAACCCCGCCCAATCTACCGGCGATTTGATTTCGCCCTGTAGCTCAGGCTGGAAACCTGTACGTTATCTATCCTGCTTCCGTTCACAATTTTGCGGGAACCAATCACTAACTGGCTTATCCACCTGGCGCGCTATTGGCGGGTTTAACACGATGGCGATAGAGAAGCGACCAAGCAGCTTCTTGTTTACATTCAATATAGCGGCCACCGAAGTGCAGCACTCCAATGCAGCAACCCGTTGATGCCGCTGTCGCTGCTACGTCACTCGGATCGTTGGTCTGATTGGTTGAAGGACTATCCAATTGCTTACAGAGTCATTTGAACTATGCCTGTTGATCATGTCTCAATATCGCTCTCACAGAAAAACACGAGTTACTTTGCCAATTAAATTTTACATGTAGGAAGTGATTTGATGGATAAATATCATTTTAATATTTTAAATGTCCCTTCTTTAGCTTTTGATGGAAGGGGATAGAATAAGGATTGTTTCACTTTCTTGTTTCACAATCTTTCGTGCCTCTTCATCACTATAGTAGTGAGTCTGATACTGCTCCATTGGGCTGTGATTATGGGGCGTGTTTCAACCGAACCAGGGAAGAAAAATGCCTCTGCACTCAATTGGACGTACGGCAAGATGGCATCTCGGTAACATCCTTTCCACGTGGCTCTGCAGTGTGAGGAATAAAACTAATGTTTTGAACAACTAAACATGACTAAGGGCTGAACAGAAGAAACCTTATGAAAAAAATAACTTATCAAGACGACAACTCTCAAGAAGAGCTTCTCATTCAAGTGTTTTTTTTCTTTAGTTTATTCTCGAACAAAAGTTGCTAGCCGAGTTAACTAGTTATCCAGAAGGTTCGAGCAACCTGCTAACTCAGCGTGGTCAAACTGACCTGACTTATTTTTAAGAAACTAACTCAGTAAGTGCCCTTTTTTATTCTTTTTTTTACTCTTGCTTTTTTTTCGAAAATCTTTTGGACCATGGAAGAAGCGTAAGATATGCATCCGTAATGCATTCTTATGCCAAGAAATCCCTGAGTGACCAATTTCAATCAAACACTTCAACATTATCAGAGCAAACTGAGATGTGTTTGGCGCCTTTAACGTTACCAGAAACTCCTAAACCGCGAGCAGCAAAGAAATCCAAGTTACGAACAAGCAACGAGAATGACTCTGAGCCTGTGTCCACCTCACGTCTGTTAACGGTAATGGAAAGAATTGAAAAGATGCAAGAGGAGTCACTCAGACGTAACGGTTAAAGAAAACACCAACTCAACACCAACTCCATCAAAAGCATCACCGATGTCCTTGACTCCGTGGGGAAACAAGTCGAAGACGTGACACATAAAGTTGCATCCCTGCAGAACAAAGTTGACATCTTAGAAAAGGAGTATGTCGTTGTCCGGGACAGATGCGGCGACCTGGATGCATACAAAAGAAGATGGAACCTGCGAGTTGCTGGCATTCCTGAGCAAACTGGAGAGAACGTTAAGAATATCATCGTCGACATTTTCAGCCAGGTCTCCCCTGACATCGCTCATCATCTGGCCTACTCCGTGGACATTGTGCACAGACCGGGTCCCCGCTCTGCTCATGTGAACTCCAGCCGTCGCATCATTGCAGTTCCTATCAAGTTCGCGTAGGGACAAATTCTGGAGGGATGCTAGATCAGCAGCCATACTCAAGGAAAAGAAAATAAAACTAGATGAAGATCTGACTCAGGAGTCCAAGGACATCAGAAACAAACTGTGGCCGTTGGTTGAACAGGCGAGGAAGGAGGGGAAGAAAGCAGGCTTCAAAGGGTCCTTTGCATACATTGACGGTAAAAAAGTCACAGCTAATTATTTGTGAATGAAGGTTGTTTTACTGCTACTAGGCTGTCATTTTGCCGGTGCTGTCTGAAATTTTATTTGGCCCACTCTTAAATGGGTAATGAAGTTATTAATAGATTCTCATAGATCACGATCTAGTCTATTTTTGTTCTTTCGTGTGCGGCCTGAAGACGGCGCCACTGTTATGTGATTCGATATCACCAACTTTTTTTTTTTTTAGGTAAAGAAGGGGGAGTTTAAGTCGTTAAAGTATCCTTGTGTTGAAATTAATAGGTTATTTCTTAGTGCTTATTCAGCATGTACATATTATTGAACAGTATGGAAAACATGCCCTTGCTATCTTGATTAGAGGTTTTGTTCCTCTACTGCAGAGTTAGTCTGCTATTAAGTGTTCATAGGAACATTTTTAATTTTCTCTAGTTATCTGTGTTTCCTTCACAGTATTGTTCTATGTCTTTGTCTTTATTGTCAATTAATGTTAGGGGTCTGAAAGATAATGTGAAACGCAAGGCTTTATTTTTGTTTGCAAAGAAATACAAGGCAGATTTTTATTTTTTTCAAGAATGTCACTCAACTCCAAATGACTAAGTTTTGGAAATCACAATGGGGGAACGACATATGGTTAGCACACAGATCTGAACATTCTGCTGGGGTAGGGATTTTCAAACACAACTTTAAGGGAAGTGTTATGGAGACCGATACAGATGTTTCAGGTCACTTTGTCAGTATGATTATAGCCATAAACAATCTTACTATTATTATAATCAACATTTATGGCTACCACTCCTCTCTGGAGAATAGTACATTCTTTGATACTTTGGAAGATAAAGTCTCTTACTGGTTAACCAAATATCCCAATGTCTCTTTAATCTTAAGTGGGGATTTTAATATAGCCCTAAATAACACCATAGACCGATTCCCCCCAGGGAATTCAGTATCTCTCAACTCAACTCTGAAATGTTTTATGGAGAAGTTTGAACTAGTTGACGTCTGGATGAAATTGTTTCCTTGTGAGTGACAATATACTTGATCTAATAAGGACAGATCGAGACAGTCTAGAATTGATTATTGGCTGGTTTCCAGATGCCTGATAAATGATAACATTTCAGTTCATATTTGTAATACTCCGTTGACTGTAGGGATGTCACGATACCAAAAATCTAGTATTCTTTAAAAAATAAATAAAAGATAGCTTGGTGCCCTTTATACATAACATCCCTGTAAGAGATCAGGTCATTTATCTAGGAATTATCATAGCCAAAGACCAATCTACAAGGTGCTCCCTAAACTTTAGTCCTACCTTTCAGAAAACGCAAAGGAAACTGAATTCATGGTTACAAAGCAAAATCCTAACCTTAAAAGATACAAGCAGAATATTGAATCTGACTGCTCGTTTTTGTAATAGCGCTGATGAAAACGTGTCACATCTTTTTTGGAACTGTCCCCATACAATAAAATTCTGGTCAGAGTTCTTAAAATTCATTCACACAGTATTAATCCCAGATTTTTCATTTTGCTTTAAGGATGTTTTCATTGGTATGTTTGACTTTGAAGCTGAATATGAAGGCAAACACTTCATTATAAATCTTTTATTTCTATATGCTAAATACCACATCCATAGGAGCAAATTCAGTGGTTCTAAGCCATTCTTTTCTGTATTTATGACTGAGTTTAGAAATGAAATTGATTCAATTAGGTACTCAAAAAATACTAAGGCCGTAAGAACTCTGGTTCTATATGAGTCGTGTGTGACCTCAGAGGTTTAATAAGGTTTTTTTTCTTTTTCTTTCTCTGCCTGTCCACCTAGGCCTATTGTGACTGTGGCTGTACTCCTGTATGTTGTATCTGATGTAATGTTGTATGTCATTTGTTCTGTGTATTTTGTTGTATTTGACTGTAATGAGTTGTATAAATAATTTTTTTTTTAAAAAGCCTCTGCACTCAATTGGATAGACCTACAACCAATCAGAGCAACGGAGTTTGTGACGTATGTTGAGCGACGCAAGGTTGTCAACAGAACCAGAACTCAACTGCACGCACGCTGGAAGAAGTAGTAGAAAAAGAAGATGAGTGTAAACGATCTTTGCCGGTGTTGTAAAAAGAATTTAAGGATACACGGAGTACTTACCAACACGATCATCATTTTTGAGAGAAATAGTAAAGGTGAATGCATATACGAACAAGTTCTCCGTTTAGGATTAGAACTCTACAAAACAGCAAACAAATCTTATCGCATTTGTCGGTCCTGTCAGAACTTAATAACACGGTTGGAACGCGACATGCCTGTGTTTAAAAAATGGACAGACGACGAAGGAGACCAGGCTGAAGAAGCGTGTTCATCAGAGAAAAGAGACCGTGAGCCTACGCCCTCCAAGACGCCCAGGGCTCTGAAGAAGTTTTGCCCCAATCTGTCAACTCCAACCGTTACAAGAACGCGAAGAAGCATTACAGAGGTAAGCTTGTTGTTGATGAGTTTCTACTTCTTATGATATGACTATGATAATAACCTCGATTGCCAAGTTGTTCATGAGTGAATAGTGAGTCGTGTTTATTGTCCAGTGTGGTAAACACACTTGCATTCCCACACTCCTCAGTAAACGAATTCAACCCAAGCGCTCTTTGGTGACGTTGTTGATTACGTTACTGTTGATCATCTGTCCATCATCGTATAAAGCCCGCCCGGACAATTTGATTGGTCCAAATTGGCTAAGTTCGGCTGGCATCCAGGCTAGTTGGTCAGTGTACAAGACTCAGAAATGGTGGCAGTCATTCGTCTGTAATTCCTCGTTTCTTTGACACTGGTTAGTTTATATTTTTGTAACGATGCCGGGGATGTGCTCTGTGCCGGGCTGCAAGGGCTACAAGAAGGCGAGGTCCCGGGGAGTCGTCTTTCACTCTCTGCCTACAAGAGACCCTGGGCGATGCAGAAAGTGGTTAAAGGCCATACAGAATCCCAAATTTGACGAAAACACACCAGTAAGTAAATACGGCAATATAAGAGTCTGTAGCCAGCATTTTAAACCGGAAGATTACGAACCGGACATACAAGCAGAACTTATGAAAACAACGCCCCGAAAAATCCTCAAATCCGGCGTAGTTCCAACCGTTTTCTCTGGAAGACAGCAAGAGGACCTCGGAACATCCCTGCCAGCAGATTACAGAGGCCGAACAGAGGTAAAACACGTGTTTCACTTGTGGTTTTGTAGGTAAATATAAGGTTCAAATATGGCGAGAACACTGCGGCGCGTGCCGTCTTAAAACCTCGGAGTTTGAACGGCATTTTGTTTGGGAGTCGGTGAGGGATGAAGGGGCGAGGAACTAATTATATAGTGTTAACTAAGCAAAAGTTGGCTCCAATTTATGTCTTTCATGTACATTAGAGTCACCCAGCTTTTCAAAAAAAGACACTTGCCCTCTTTTCTGAATGTAACACTAGTTTTATTTTTTTGTTTTTTACTCAAGGGTCTGAGTACATCTTCACAGGCTTCTTTCCTCGGTGTCCATGGTACTGGTGTCGATACTGCATCACCTCCCTCCCTGCCAATTACTGTAAGTATAACATGGCATCATAGCTCTTATTCTGTGTAAATGAGTATTACATGTCAAAAGTAATGTGTGGATATCGTGAACCCAATTTAGAAGAGTTGCACAGACAGTTACTTGTAACTAATTTCAAATTTGACATCTGTCTCTGTTATCCCAGATTTCCTCAAGAACTCCAAGTATCCCCTCCCAGCCCCCTCTGCCAGCTGAACTCAGTGGAAGTTTGTGCAGTGTGGCATCTGTGGATCGTCTGAAGGAGAGCTTCCACCAAGAGACTGAGTTGAGCTCGACCGTAACCTCAAAATCAGATGAGAACACAGAAAAAGACTTGAGCCAATCGAAGACTATTGTAAATGACAGCTGTTTGATGGAGCTGTTTAAGAAGTGTCAGACCTGTGGACAGCCCATAACCAAAAATAAGGTGTCTCACTGTGGTGCACAGACAAAGGTGAGGTGGAGCTGCCTTAGTGGACACAGGGGCATATGGATGTCATCACCTCACCTTTGGGAGGCGTTTCCTGAAATCCACCTTCTTACAACTCTTTCTGTTCTTTTTTCTGGAGGCACCTTTACACACTTTAAAAAATGGGCCAAACACCTGCACCTGAATTTCATGGGGCATAAAACCTTTTTTGAAATTCAAAAGGCATACCTCAACCCAAAAATGAAACGGATGAACAGGACTGAGCAGGAACGGATCTTTGCAAAGAACGTCCACAAACCGCCTGAAGGCATTCTTCTTCACATTTCAGGTGATGGTTGCTCCGATTCTCCTGGTTTCAGCGTTGACAAAAAAGTGTCAAACTTCTCAAACGTTTAACTTTTTCAGGGGCTAGATGCATGAAACTGTGTTGGTCGAAGACTAAAAGTCTGTGTACGCACTAAGGCAGAAATATGCATATACTGTTCAGCTTAGTGAATCTGTGATGTTGCCATTTCTGTGTGGTTTTTCCTTGTTTTTCATGTCAGGTAAAGCAATAACTTATGGTGCCAGTTACAATTTCCTTTATTGGACATATTCTTAATAACTAACCCTAACCCAGAAACTGAAATCTCAGTACTTGTTACTGAATGTTTTCTTGTTTTTACTTTGAAGATCCTCTGAAGAAAATGAAGGCCAAGTCGAGGAGAAGAGAGAAGGGAGCTCTATCGTCAAGGTGAGGCAGCATTTACATATTACAAAGAGAGGCAAAGTTGACTCTTTTTACTTTTAATGGAAAGAACTAATCAGCATGTCAAACGGTTGTATAAAGTAATCTGTGGATCAAGAGGAAACTATAGAAAGCCAATAAAATGACTTGAGTGGCATCAATCAGGTAATCTGATTGTGGTTGGGAGACTACAAATTTGAAATGGAAAGCTTACCTTGATCTGGGTGTGTGGAGTTAAAAAGAGTAGGGTAGCCCTATTAATCAGCGATTTATTTTTAATGTAAGAATAAATAAATAAATGAAGCTTGTAACCAGTGGGATATCAATTCTAGAGAGACAGGCAGTTCAGTTTGATAAAACTTATTAAAGCCATAATTGAAAATTGTATTATGGCTTTATTGGATAAACTTCTGAGTCGCACCTAGTAGTGGAGTATGAGGGCGCCATTTTCCAGGAAGTGTAAAACGTGTTTCATGCTTCTTGAGTTCAGCGCCGTCAGGGTGGTGTGGACGGCAATATGACGGAACTGCTGCCTAGGCAAGCCGAGCCGCGTACCTCCAAGATTTTGTAACGATGCGGACACCGCGTTGCAGTGATTGGCTACAGAAGAGAAGAAGTCCGATCTTGGAGCCGCTCAGACCGCTTTGACAGCATTCAGTATGGACGATGGACGACCAGACAGTTTGCGGCTACCAAGAAGCATGAAACATGTTTTACTCCCCATGTGAACATTAATAGATATTAACACCTGCGGTGGGCAGGCCACCTCCCAAGGGTCTGATAGATGAGTCAGTTTGAAGAAGTTTGCACCCCCACCCTGCATGGATTGTCTGCTGATGACTGGGATGCCAGTACTGTCGGTCAAAGTCACTCCAGTAAGTTTATTGTACTAACAACATGATCAAATTGATCTCCTAAATCTTTATGTAATATGTTTGGTATAAATATAAAGAGTAGTCCTCATTAAATTGATATCTACCATGCTTGCTAAATGCATTGCTGTCTTTCATTTTTTAAATGGCCTGCTATGTATCCTCATCTGTTAGCACAAAATAAAGTGAAAATAAAACATCAAAGGCATTTAACGTTTTTATTTACACAAAACTGTGCCTCCTGGAAACACCATGACTCTTATTTGTTGTCGTATTTTGAAACACTAGTGCAGTGCCTGTTCAAAACATGGCTGTTTGGAATGGGCCGATTGCTTGGCCTCCTGTATTACTGCTTGTAGCTTTCTCCAGAACCACTGCACTCCAAAATAACTTACAGAAGGCCTCCAAAGCACTCAATATGCAACTGTAGGCCTATACTACTGACTTACTGTGTACTTTTACTTCAGAGGAAAATGTACATTTACCTAACGGGGAACGCTGCATTCCGATTGTACTCACAAAATACCACAACTAAAATATAATGTATTAAACTATCCAGCATTATATTAGTTGAGTGATAATGCCTCTCTTTTTACTTTAAACATTTGAAAACGGAACTTGCACTGTTTTCTATGGCATAAGTGAAGCGCCTTGTGACTGTGTAATTATTTATTTTTTTTGTAATTGGCTTTTTTATAAAACTCAACCTGTTACACACGTTGCAGCGCATCTCAATCAGTCGTGGCTCGGCTCATCTCGACATTCAGCGTGTCCCCCGTTTTCATTATTCGCATGTAGGGTAGACGGCAATGAGTTTTTAGCGGATGATCAGTTTTTGGCAAGACACCTGTAGCCGGTGAACCGCAATCTGTGAGCCATGTAGGGATTCAGCAACTCCCCGCCCCCGCTGCTGTATTGCGCATGTGTGGGGACACACGCACAGAGAGATCCTGATTTGAACAACTGATTAGTCAACTGATCGGCTAAGAGCGGCAAACTTTTTAAGAGGCTAAATGGTGATTAAAAGCCATGTTTCTTCATTTTGGGGTCATGAGATGGTTCACATATAAGCTTGTAATTTCCCAAAGCATAATAAACCAATTTTGGTTTTAAAATTTGGTATACTAGTTTTTATAATATCCTGTTCAAGTAATGTTTAATGTAGTCTATATCCTTGACGTTCCACTTCCGGGATTGCTCCGTTGCTGCTGGAAAATCCGCCGGATTTCACTCATTTAGGTCGGATATCCGTTGCTGTGGGCTTCCTTTGTGTTGGCATTTTAAACTCTGGTCGATTTTTATGAGGACTATGGTTAACCTTTTCTCAGATCTCTGCAGGGTGAATCCAGACAGCTAGCTAGACTATCTGTCCAATCTGAGTTTACTGTTGCACGACTAAAACAGCTTTTAAACGTGTTCCACCAAAACAAGTTCCTTCCGAGCCTATTTTGCAGCGGCACCGCAGCTTTTCTCCGGTGTTTAGCACCGCCCAAGACGATTGTGATTGGTTTAAAGAAATGCCAATAAACCAGAGCACGTTTTCTTCCCATCCGGAATGCTATGTGGAGTAGCCAGACTCTCCTCCAGCGCGCTTTGGAGGATGGTCTGTTGACTGTAATGAAACTACCATCCAGGTTGTGAGTGGTTTTATACTCTGACTCAGTGGTTCTCTACCTTTTTTTGGTCCAGCGCCTCCTTATCCATTATCCACTTCCCTTACCCCCCTCCCTGACATATTTTAAAATTAGCATTTTTGTAAACATTTCATGTACCCCCTGCAGTACTCCAAAGTACCCCTAGGGGTAAACCTACCCCCATTTGAGAAACACTGGTTTAAAGTGTTAACTGGTATTGTTGTGAATCTTTGGTGTAAACTTGCCTTAAAACAAACGCCCCCCCCCCCCCAAGGGCACCTCAATGCCCTTCCAAAATATTGCTTCCAGCACCCCTGGTCATCCTTTCAACGCTCCCTGGGGGGCTGTACCACCCCCGTTGAGAAACACTGCTCTACCTGAAGCACAACTAGGTTTCTACACGTAAGAGATTTTTGAATCTATGCCTACACATCATCACTTCTACTGTATACAATCATTTCAGCTCTAAGTGAACTTTTGCTCCAAACAGTTGGTTTTGTGGTATACATATATTGTGATCTGTACTGTTTTTTTTCAGTTTTAAAGACAAACATTTGTGCTAGTACTAATATTTGGAGGGTTGGTTTACCCAAATAGACATGGTTGTCCATAGAAAATGAGATCTACTCTTGGTTGCAAGACCTGATTTCACCACTGTCTAATTCAGACGAAATCTACCAGGTAAAGTTGAAACAAGTTGACCTGTAACTTTTTCAAGCCAAGGGTAAGTTTGCATGCTTAACATTTCAAGATGACGTTTTGATTCTGATTCTTTACAGTTACGAGAAGAGATCCCCCATATTGGCGTCTACTGAAATGTGTCTGCAAGAGCCAACTGCACTATCAAGTCTTGGACGTCTATCGGCCTCTGAAAAGTAAGCAGTCACAACCTTGCCTTTGTTTTTTCACACACCAGTTGTACGAACAGAACACCCTGGTATGGCATTGTATTGCTTTGCATGCTCTGCATTTCTCTCTGGCTTCTGTATCGGACAACATTATATATTGATGTCGATGATTTTTTATATATATATACACACACACACACACACACTGACAGACGTTCCTGTTGTGTTCACTGCATGGGTGTCGTACTACTAGCCATTTAATGTCCACATGCTGTAACAACTTTTAAACTGTCAGAAAATGACTTCTGCAGAGGTAAACGGAAACATGAACATCAGAGTGAAACCACACACATGGCATCAGAGGTGGACTGGCTCCAGGACAGGTGAGTGTTGATCTTAAGGTTTATACTATCTGTCATAACTGTATCGACTTTCCTAAGATACATTTTCACCCTCTCTTTTTCAATGTCCCCTCTGTGATTTGTTATTTTCAGTTTTGAGGAAATGGAGGTCACCATAGAAGAAGATGAATGCAACAGTGTGAAGAACAGACTGTAATTTTATACTTAATTATACAGAATGTATGTCTTATTTTTTTGCTTCTGTGGCTCATTTGATTCTAGTATGATTTGATTTTTTTATCTCACAGATCTGACTTGACCAGTGACACGGAAAACGTTGAAGAAACAACTGAGCCGAGTTCTCCAGGAGCTGCTGATAGCTGCGATGAAGATGTCTACGTACCAATAATTCCTCAGAGGTACGTGGTGTTGTTTTTTTTACCTTTTTAGACGACATCTGTATATTGGAGTTATAAAGATTTTATACTTAGTCCACAATTTTGATATGCAGAATCTATTTCTTTCCGGTATTTACTCCCATCTTTCACTTATTTTTGCTCAAATAATCGTTGTAGAGCAGGGGTCTCCAACCTTTCTTCATCTAAGGGTTACTTTAAAATAACGAAAGTGGCCAAGAGCTACTAGCATCACATAGCTGAATGAAGCTACTGCTTGCTGAAATTGCAATAGCCAAAGCTTATGAAAAATCTTAACTTCACGTCAAGGTTCTTTTAGCCCACATAGTTAGCTACATTACTGAAAATATTCCCATCAAGGTCCAAGAAAAAATGACCACTTTACCAGTCTATGGCCCACAAAGTTAGCTACCTCACTTTTAATATCGGGGTAATTTTGTATCTCAGTTTGTCAACCTATCCGCAAGCTACTGGACAATTGCTCGCGAGCTACCGGTAGCTCGAGAGCTACTTGTTGGAGACCCCTGTTGTAGAGGGTAAAATTGGAGCAGCCGTACAGTAACAACTTCACAGGTACACCTATATATTAGGGACACAGATTAATTTCAGGTTACACTGTCCAGAGCATCCGGTCTAATAGGGCAACGTCTACAGGTTCAGGCGAGGGTAATACCACTTCAGCCCTCTTGAAATATGCTACTGTGCTAAAAGCAACCGGAAAGGGTGCCATGATGTTAGAGTTATCAAATTAAGATGAATCATAAATAGCCTACTTAAGAAGGATTCTGGACAAGCATATTGTTTAATATGTAACCATAAAAGCACCTTTTAAACCCATTTAGTTAGTGCGGTGGGGTTTCTTTGGCCAAAGAGTGCAAAGGGGCAGCAGCTTGAGTCATCCCTGTTAAAACCACAAAATCACAAATGATTTGCTGCGACTCTGTTCCTTCACCCTCCATTACTTGTCTTTAACTGACACACTTATAAATTATTTGGAAGAAGTATAATGTAAAAAAAAAAAATAAGAATACAACGAATAAGAATTGTCTTTGGATTTTGTATATTACTCAAACCAGGTGTGTCAGTCTGTTGTCTTCTGTTACAGGTCCAAAACATCTGAACTTTTACTGGAATGTGAAGAAGAGGAGCTGGAGCCATGGCAGAAACACACTTTACATGTTCACTTGAAAGAAGAGATTGATGTCAAAGAAGAGGATGTTGGAGAGTTGAGTATGTCACACCAAATTCTTGAAGAACATGTCAGTGTTAAAGTTTTAAAACATCCGAGTTCTGTACGCCTCTAAAACTCAAATAACTGAGTCGAAACATGTCATTATGCATTTTAAAATAACCTGCTACTGTAGGTTGAATTATCGGTTATCATAATGTTAATGTTTGAGTGATATTTAGAAATATTAAAGGTATTTAATTGATGGATTGACTACTAGACTGTCTGTGTGCTGTTGCACACTTTCTCACCTTGATTTGCCATAGTTTACTTGCATCCTGTTGAAATTTCTGATTTGTTGTGTGTTTTTTTTGTATGTTCTTACAGATGATGACCAAACAGATTGTAAACCAGATCCTTCATCTCTTCAGAACTGGTCAGCTGGTCAGCACACCCTAAAACCTGAAGCCAATGGTTTTGTCCACACTTCTGAGGTGCATCAAATCAGCAACAACCCTGTGTCTTTATCCAGTGTCCAGAGTCCGGAAGTATGTGCAACATCATCTAACCAGCTGCAGTCAAACTCACAGACCCTCTCTGTACCTTTGTCTCTGCCATGCTTAGCTGAAGTCAAACTTCAGTCAACTGGCACATCAGACAAATATAATGGCTAGAAGAGCACTCCGAGAGTGTAGACCTACGCCAAGGCCATACCCTAGAGCTCTGCACTGTATCCTTAATTCCGCTCCCGATTGCAGTGTGTGCGTCTGCTGCCGCCCGCACCTGCAAAAAATATGATTTTTATATTTCCAAAAGTTCTGTGAGACGTTGATGAGGGGAAATCTGCTAAAATCAGGAAGACACCACAGTAACTGCAGAGAGAGCTGGGTTGTGTTGAAGTGGTGTTGAGAAGGTCACTCTCGCCGGACTGCTTTTTCTTACTTACCATTTCATGTTAATGAGAAACACGGTCAGAGCGGGACTGTGCAGCGGCGAGCGGTTCATGATCCGCTTTAATCTTGTTTTCAACTTCATTTGTTGACTCCCTCCTTTGTCCTCCATACACTGTTGTCTTCACTCGGAGCAAAGGGAGAGTTGTGTTGTCCTGATGGATCCCAATGCAGTTTATTTTGTAAAGCGAAAAATAATTTGTGCCCCATTTGTTCCATGATTCGGAACTACACCAAAATGTAGTGGGTTCTCCTTTGGCTCTTGCTACACCCTTCCACCATGGTTTCATGAAAATCAGGCCAGTAGTTTTTCAGTAATCATGCTGACAGACAAAAAAACAAAACAACAAACGGACAAATCGAGTCGAAAAATTAACCTCCTTGGCGAAGGTAATAAACGTTATGTACCAACAGTTATAATGGGTAAGTTAACCAGTTGTCATAATTACACAACCTGTTACCTCATTTTCTAAAATCAACAACTTTGTACCAGGCAGTCAGTTACATTCCATGTCAAAGGTATGTTTTGTTGTAATATTATTGTACAGTAAAATAGATTCTTAAAGTAAAACCCATTTTCAAGTGCTTCATTGCTGTATTTAAATGCATGGTATTGGTTCATATAGTTTCTCTACAATAGATTAACATGTAGTTGGATCACTGTAAAGCAGAACAAAAGTATTTCGTTTGCTACCGATGGATAACCATGGCTGTTTTATAAAAGATGGTCTAAATTGGTGGTTCCCAAACTCTCAAGCCCCCTTTTGGAAGCCCATACTCACCATCATGCAAATCTGATTGCAATGTTTATCAGCCAATAGCAATACTGGGGAAATAGTCAGAAAAGGAGCCTAATTAAAATTAAGAGATCATGTTTTGCTTTCTGAACATTTCTTGTTTGCCGGAATCTTTATAGACTTGATACATTGGAGCTACAAGGGTGGTGGACAATGGAAGCTTGTGTCTGTTCAGGAACAAGTCCTACTGTTTGTCACAAAGTGTTTGTCACACCTCACTGTGCATGTGCATCCTTGACTTCCTGACAGGCAGGCCCCAGGCGGTGAGGGTGTGCGAACACACCTCTTTCACCCTCATCCTTAACACCGAAGCACCCCAGGGCTGTGTTTTGAGTCCCCTGCTGTATTCCCTGTACACTTGTGACTGTGTATCCACTTCCATCTCCAACACCATCATCAAGTTTGCTAATCACACAGCTGTGGTGGGCCTGATCACAGACAATGAAAAGGCCTACCCGAAGAAGTAGAGGATCACAACCTGCTCATGAATGTCAGCAAGACTAAAGAGATGATGGTGAAGAAAAGGGGATTGGAAAGTGATTGAAATTAAAATAAGTACTTGATTAAATGTACAGTATTTAGTTACTTGGGTACCACAATTATGCGTTACATTTCCCCCGCAGTTATCAGATATGAATGTAAACACCCTCATAATAAAGTTTAGGCGAGTTCTTTGTTTCATTTTAAATCCAATTTCTTTATATATATATATACTCAAAAAAATCTTAACTGTATACATTGAGCTGAGAGTATTTCTGACAAAATCCCTCCATAACATAGTTGACTAGATATACAATATATAAAGATATATTGTGATGCATATGTAGCCGACTGCTAAGTATAATTATCCTGTAATGTTTTAGTATATACTAAAACATTATAGGATAATTAATATAACGCAAAATGCCATGCATACGCATTAATGCTCTAGAGATAGATAATCATATCATCATTCTGTCTGTATTGTGTGTCCTTCGCGTATAAATCATAACCGTTGGGGCGGCCAGTAAGGCGTTCGCCCCATGTTGGGTAAGTCCTGCAGCGGCGTGGGTTCGAATCCGACCTGCTGCCCTTTGCTGCGTGTCATCCCCCCTCATCCCCCTTTCATGTCTATCCACTGTCACTATGTAATAAAGGGAAAAAGCCCCAAAAATAAACAAATAAATCATAACCGTTCATCTAATTTACTTCACACTTGACTTGGCGGGTGAAGGTCTGACACGTTCAATATTAATACACTTTGAATAAACAAACAAAGGAACACCGCTCTGTGCGGGGGCGGGGCTTCCGGGCTCTGACTCGAGCATGTCTTTATGTCTTCAAATACGTCCGGAGCGAAGCTTACAGGTCGCAGGCATGGATGTATAATAAGACCGGTTGATGTTACAACCGAACTCTTGTAGGCGACACTTCCCTGGAGTGAACGAGTACCACTACAAGGCAACTTAAATTATGTAAGTTCGCCAACTAATAACACTAATAACGTTACCGCCGGCGAATTACCTTCATACATCAAATAATGTCATATGCTCTGCTTTACTACCGCGGTGGTTATGTCAAAGCAAGCGACTAACGTTAATACGTCTAACATTATTCGACTTGGATTGGTTTTTTTTTGTTTTTTTTATCTGAATGATCTTATTGTCATTATACTATATACTATACACTGCATTATAAATGTGGTTAAAATATAACAAATGGATAAATAAAAGCAGTACCAGATAGAGCCGAGCCGTTGCCATCTTGAAACATAATTTTCAGGGGTGGTTTCATGTAGTGATTTGGCGGCCCCAGGCCATGGATGTATTGCACCGTCTTGCTTTAACTTAACTAGGTATTGGGGATTGGCAGTGGTAGAAAAAGTACTCTAAATATTTTTTTCTTAAAATAAAACTATTAACTATTATTAGTCAAACTATTAATACCACACAGTAAGAGTGAAAGAGAGGCATTATCAGCACAATGCACTTAAAGCTATAGTGCGTAGTTTCTGTCGCCCCCATGAGGAATTCTAAGTAATGACAACAACACTGTCGGCGCGTCCACATGATACAAGCTTTAAAGGTGAATTATACTAGCCGTATTCAAGGTGGCGCGCGCCATCGTGACATCAAAATGACATAATATCCTGCCGGCTCGATTTATGGGGCGCGAGCAGAGGTCAGCTCAGCACGGCTCTTTTTTTTTCAGCGGAAAACGCGAGGCCTGAATGAGTTCGCCGACAACCGAATGCCAGGACTCTCAGAGTGACTGCAAGTCTCTCTTGTAAACTTACAGGGTTAAGATGAGTTCTTTTATGGTGAATGAAAGGCTTGATCCGACGAAGTAGATCATCGAATCAAATCGAAGCGTTGACGTCAATACTGCTGCCAGTTCTGCTGTTGTTTACCTTTTTCTTCTTCTTCTGGTCCGTAGAAAGAGCAACGTCGGTAAGGAGACTATTTTACAGTTGCCGTTCCCGACCTGTCGCATGACAATGATCTCACTGGCGCGCCAGGATTTAAAGGCATACTATGTAACTTTTCCCTCTTCGGTCCCCCTACAGGTTGTCTCATTGGACGTACAGGCACGGCTGTAGTTCCAATGAGACAACCTGTAGGGGGACCGAAGAGGGAAAAGTTACATAGTATGCCTTTAAAGCCCCAGTGTGTAACATTTGTAGTTGTTCATTATCAAAATCTGTATTGCCTGTATTGCCCTTAACAAACGTCCTTTTTTATGAATATTGACCACCACCATCAATTCCAAGTATTCATATTGGCTTGGAATTTTACATTTGCGCTTGCATGAACTGGGGTAGACGCTCCAGAATGATGCGCCATCTTGAAATACGTTAGCCGGTAAGGGACATACAGGCTATACTGCTCCGCCTTTTGCGTTTTCGACTCACAGCTGCTGCTAATGGGTATCATCGCTTCCCGGCCCCGGCAAGTTTGAAGAAGGAAACATGGAGGACCACACGTATTCAAAATCAAAATTTCAGGAACAGGAGTCTTCTTCTTCGCCCAGAAAAAGAAAACTGATATTGAAAAGAGTCTGGCGTCATCAGAAAAAAGAGTGAACATTGGAGCTGCTTCGGACGCACACACCAAATCCCAACTAGTTAATTATCCTCCGGACCGCTGCAGTCTCCTTTTCTTTCTCTCTCCTTTCCGTCAGGTGGCGCACGTGCCCACTCGTGGTGTGAAGCGCGCGTCCGCACCACTCTCCGACATGAACTCATGCATGAACTCCAACAACCACGGCCGATAGACGGCCTTTTGTACACCTTCTCTTTTTGAAGTGTGAAGGCTACTGTTGCTGCAATACTGCGTGGCGAGAGAGAGTTGATTGTTGTTGAGTTGATATATGATCTCAATGCTAGATGGGAGTAATTCTTACACAATGTAGCTTTAAAGTGCTCGACCAGAGGTCGCGCATCACTCTATTTTTTTCAGCGGTGCACGACAAAGCGGAAACAGGAAGCATGGACGAGTTCTCTCTTGTAAACTTACAGGGTTAAGATGAGTTCTTTCATGGTGAATGAAAGGCTTGATCCGACGAAGTAGGTCATCGAATCGTTGTGCAGACATTATGAAATATTCAAAGTGCTTCTCTTCGTCTATCACCCTCATTTGTTTCACGAGGATATTGAACTCACCATATTTATGTCTGGTGTTGTTCAAAGGACGAACATTCCACCTTCTTTTTCTACGTTTCTTTGCAAGCAGGCTCAAAAGCAGCTGTTCTTCCTCATCCATTGACTCCAATATCGTCTCAGCCACTGTTGACATTGACGCCAATGCTGCTGCCAGTTCTGCCATTGTTCACCTTTTTTCTTCTTCTTCTAGACCGTAGAAATAGCAAAGTTGGTAGCCTTTCCTCAGTTGCAACAGGAGAAGACTGCAACTAGTGTCTCGACCATCGAGTATAAACAGTTACGGCGCTCCCATGACGTCACACTGTCGCGTGACAGGTCGGGAATGGCTAGTATAATGAACGCTTTACGTGATCACGCACGCGCCCCTACCCCTGATGCAGTTGTCACCCGTGCTGCCGAATTCGCGCAAAAAGCAGACGGTGTGATGAATGCACCATAAAAGTGTATTTCCCCGGTGTATGACTTGAATCACTCACTCATTAATTAATAATTATCTAATATAATTTTGAACAAATAGACAAAATAAATGCCTAAATATTATACATAATATCTATGTATTACATTTTATTTTTACACAGTTAGGAAAGCAATGTTTAAGATAAAGCCTGATGTTGCCTTACACATACAATAATTATCCCAGTCTCTTCCACACAGTGATGCACGTATACAGCTTATTAATTAGGCACTGTTATCGGATCAGTACCCAGTATCGGCAAATACCCAAAGGCCAGGTATCAGGACTCAAAGAGTCGGATTGGTGCATCCCTAATTTTCACCGGCATCTTCATCTTCCATTGTGGAAAGTGGACGGTACTTGTGTAAGTAGAATCAGAGTTTAACCACTGACTGTGACCTCTAATCTTTGTTGCAGACAACATTTTCTGATGCTAAAATGCCTAAAGATAGCCGTTCAAGGCGGGAGCGAACGCGCGAAGCAAAGCGGCGTGCACGTGCAGCCGAGTCAGACGAAGCACGGCGTGCACGCCGGGCAATTGACGCTGCACGTGTGGCTAAAAAGAGGGCAGAAGAAACGCCAGAGGTGCGAGTGGAGCGCCTGGCAAGAAACGCTGCACGTTCTGCCTACTTGAGGGTACGTCGGGCACGTGAACTTGAACGGCACATGTGTACACTAGAAGAAGAGACCCCTGCTGGGGACGCTGTACGGCATCAGGAAGTGCACCATACGCAACTGCAGCAGACGTGCCATGACAGTCACAACCCGGCATGTTATGATGATACTGACTTCTTCCGAGAGGAGCTTCATGGTGATTACAAGCAGATTCTAAGCAATACACCAAGCAATCAACCCGAACAGGTATGTTTTGAACGGGTGCTGCACTAGTCTTTTTTCAGTGATGGCACAAATGTGGATTTGCTGAGTGCTGCCTAGTGGTGGGACTGGTAACATTACAAGCAGACACAGATTTGGAAAAGACTTGTTGTTGATGTTGATATTGAAATGAAATGGCATAAACAGTGCATCATTATGATAAAGTAAACTACAGGCCATTGCTTAGCCTAATATTTTAGTTTGTGTACTCCACGAACTATTCAGCTGGGTACAGCAATAGCCATTCTTTGGAGGTAATTACAACCCGACCGATTTATCCAACACAATTTCATAACACGACCAAGCGCTAGGTGTAAACACGTATTTTAATGTCCAAACACAAACTCTCTAAGACATTCACCCAATCCCAAAGTGAGCCCTGAGGACTAAGTACTAAAGACTCACAGACTGAATTGATCTCAGGTGCTAAGAGTGAGTGTGTGAGGCCACATGGGCTCAGATAGGTATAAATGGGATTGGGACAGCACTTCACGAGATCTCACGTTACCTTGGCGACGTTTAATAACAAAGATGTTGCTGACACTTGTCGGTTTGGGAATTTTCATTTTAAGTTTGTTGCAAACTCATATTTTACAAGCTGGACAACAGGTTGGTCTGTGTTCCATGGTCGTGTGTCGTGCTGTTGTTTACCTTTGCAATTTCCGGATTTCCCTCTGGTCTCCGTGGTAAACGTCACAACGCTTTGAACTGTGGTTAATTCCCTTTGGTGAAGTCTGCATCGATGCAGACTCACGGAAAGGGCTCGGTAAGTGTGTACTCAAACCCTCACGCCCTTTGAAATTCGACATTTGGACAACCCTAAGCCCTTACGAATTTCACGAGAACGCGCACCAAAGTCCGTGAGTCTGTGAGTCCGGACTTTGGGATTGGGCCATTGTTTGCTCAAATTACCTTCCAAAGGGTGACCTCCTACCACCAGTCCAGGGACAGCAGAGGTAAAATAGTCTCCTGGCTAATTCTGGCACATTTTAAATTGTTAAATAATTGTTTTATTAGGGTGCATTGTCCCTGCTCAGTACACCTGATAATAGTGGCCGGGCTGCCTCAGTGGGTAGAGCACTTGTTAAAACCACAACATCACAAATGATTTGTTGCGACTCTGTTCCTTCACCCTCCATTACTTGTCTTTAACTGACACATACACTTATAAATTATTTGGAAGAAGTATAATATAAATTAAGAATACAAGGAATAAGAATTGTCTTTGGATCTTGTATATTACTCAAACCAGGTGTGTCAGTCTGTTGTCTTCTGTTACAGGTCCAAAACATCTGAACTTTTACTGGAATGTGAAGAAGAGGAGCTGGAGCCATGGCAGAAACACACTTTACATGTTCACTTGAAAGAAGAGACTGATGTTGAAGAGGATGATGTTAGAGAGTTGAGTATGTCACACCAAATTTTTGAAAAACATGTTGGTTTGAGATTTTAAAACATCCGAGTTCTATATGCCTTTCAGGTCATTATGTAAACATTTCAAAATAACCTGCTACTGTTGGTTGAATATTGATAGTTTATCATAATATTGATATTTGAGTGATATTCAAACACAGTCTTGGCGGCTTTCTCGTTAGATTTAGCGACTTTTTTAAAGTCTTCTTGACTTTACTTCTGAATCAACAAGATACATATTTAGTGACTTATTCAGACTATCAGTGAAAACGCAAGAAATATATTCAAATATATTATATTGTAATTCATTCCAATGCATGCTGCTCAAAGTAATGCAGTCCATGGCTCTTCTGCCAATAGTGTGGGGTCTCGGTCAGTCCATTTGCAGATGTCTGTTGTTTTTTTTATCACAGTAGTATGATATTCTTTTCATTCTCTGTCTCTCCAGAGCACCAACAGCAACCTGTCTGGAAGGAGGCAGAGGTTCTCCCTGATCAGCAGCTCTGTAACCAGGAGAGGAACTCCAGTCTGGACCTGTGGAGCCTCCACAGATTAAAGAGGAACTGGAGCAACTCAACACCGGTCAAAAGGGAGAGCAGATTGTACTGATTGTACCAAAGCAGGAGACCGATACCAAAGGTCAGAGTGCAGCAGAGACCGAGCATCCAGCTAGCATCTGTATCACTTGGCTAAAAGACGAATCTGACTGGGAACATTCTGAAGCATCAGAACCAAACAGTGACCACCAGGTCCTCTCTCACAACTAGCATGAAGCTGAGAACCAAGATCGGAAAGGAGGCAACCATGGAGATTCAGGATCAACTAGAAAGGCAGAGCCAGAACCACAGAAGAGACATCACAAAAGTAATAGTCCTACAGACCCTACTATGTCAACCATTCACTGTAATACTCACACAGGTAAAAAGGCTTTCAAATGACACGTGTGAGAAAGCTTTTAAGAAAAACTCAGATTTGTAGAGACACCTGAAGAACCACACAAGTGAGAAGCCATATTCTTGCAACACATGTGGGAAAAGATTCAATCAGAAATCACTATTGAAAGGTCATACAATAAAACATACAGATGAGAAGCCATATTCTTGCAAACTGTGTGGAAACAAGTTAATTCAGAAATCACAATTGAACACTCATATAAAAATCCATACTGGTGAGAGGCTATATTCTTGCAAGACATGAGAGGAGCAAACACTGATGAGAAGCCGTACCTTTTCAAGATCTGCGGGAAAACATACTTTGATGCGTCTGATTTGGCAAAGCATACTGTATAAGATAGAATACAGGTACAAGTATCCTTAGTTTTTTTTTCGATTGCTAACATGCGTTGGTCAAAACTAAAGTCACATTGTCAAAACACTTCACACAGTGAAACAAAAGACTATGGGCACCGAACTGTGAATCATTGTTTATTTCTTTCACACAAAAGGCATTCAATTAGGTCTTTTTTCTCATGTGTACTCCACCACCTGCAAAACACTACAGTATGTATCTGCAACACATTGTACAAATACTAACACACTGTTTTCAAAACTGTCAAAAACACATTCAAAACAGAATCAAATTTAGTGCGTTTCTACAGTAACCATATTGAAATATGCAGAAAATCTTAGTAGAATATTTACAATAAAATTAAATAAACATTCCAAACATAGCTGATTGCATCCCAAGATAAGACGCAAGCGGTGATGTTGAGAACTTAAGGTCAAATGCAGGAGAGAAGTAGGACTAGAACCCTCACAGTACTGTAAAGTATGAGTGATAATACTATACATATTGATGTTTTGGTAATTATTATTGCAGTCATGGAATTTCAGGAATTTGTTTTTGTTTCAAGCTTTTTATTTTTCACAAATAAATGATTATATACACAGATATAGAAAAAATGAAAGGATATTGAAGCAAATACAGTCAGGTCCATAAATATTGGGACATCGACACAATTCTAATCTTTTTGGCTCTATACACCACCACAATGGAGTTGAAATGAAACGAACAAGATGTGCTTTAACTGCAGACTTTCAGCTTTAATTTGAGGGTATTTACATCCAAATCAGGTGAACGGTGTAGGAATTACAACAGTTTGTATATGTGCCTCCCACTTTTTAAGGGACCAAAAGTAATGGGACAATTGGCTGCTCAGCTGTTCCATGGCCAGGTGTGTGTTATTCCCTCATTATCCCATTTACAAGGAGCAGATAAAAGGTCCAGAGTTCATTTCAAGTGTGCTATTTGCATTTGGAATCTGTTGCTGTCAACTCTCATCATGAGATCCAAAGAGCTGTCACTATCAGTGAAGCAAGCCATCATTAGGCTGAAAAATCTAAACAAACCCATCAGAGAGATAGCAAAAACATTAGGGTGTGGCCAAATCAACTGTTTGGAACATTCTTAAAAAGAAAGAACGCACCGGTGAGCTCAGCAACACCAAAAGACCCGGAAGACCACGGAAAACAACTGTGGTGGATGACCGAAGAATACTTTCCCTGGTGAAGAAAACACCCTTCACAACAGTTGGCCAGATCAAGAACACTCTCCAGGAGGTAGGTGTATGTGTGTCAAAGTCAACAATCAAGAGAAGACTTCACCAGAGTGAATACAGAGGGTTCACTACAAGATGTAAACCATTGGTGAGCCTCAAAAAACAGGAAGGCCAGATTAGAGTTTGCCAAACAACATCTAAAAAAGCCTTCACATTTCTGGAACAACATCCTATGGACAGATGAGACAAAGATCAACTTGTACCAGAGTGATGGGAAGAGAAGAGTATGGAGAAGGAAAGGAACTGCTCATGATCCAAAGCATACCACCTCATCAGTGAAGTATGGTGGTGGTAGTGTCATGGCGTGGGCATGTATGGCTGCCAATGGAACTGGTTCTCTTGTATTTATTGATGATGTGACTGCTGACAAAAGCAGCAGGATGAATTCTGAAGTGTTTCGGGCAATATTATCTGCTCATATTCAGCCAAATGCTTCAGAACTCATTGGACGGCGCTTCACAGTGCAGATGGACAATGACCCAAAGCATACTGCGAAAGCAACCAAAGAGTTTTTTAAGGGAAAGAAGTGGAATGTTATGCAATGGCCAAGTCAATCACCTGACCTGAATCCGATTGAGCATGCATTTCACTTGCTGAAGACAAAACTGAAGGGAAAATGCCCCAAGAACAAGCAGGAACTGAAGACAGTTGCAGTAGATGCCTGGCAGAGCATCACCAGGGATGAAACCCAGCGTCTGGTGATGTCTATGCGTTCCAGACTTCAGGCTGTAATTGAATGCAAAGGATTTGCAACCAAGTATTAAAAAGTGAAAGTTTGATTTATGATCGTTAATCTGTCCCATTACTTTTGGTCCCTTAAAAAGTGGGAGGCACATATACAAACTGTTGTAATTCCTACACCGTTCACCTGATTTGGATGTAAATACCCTCAAATTAAAGCTGAAAGTCTGCAGTTAAAGCACATCTTGTTTGTTTCATTTCAACTCCATTGTGGTGGTGTATAGAGCCAAAAAGATTAGAATTGTGTCGATGTCCCAATATTTATGGACCTGACTGTAGATGCAATTTTGACTCATTTTTGTTACATATACTTCAGTACAGTCAATGTGAAAGTGAAAAGGTGTTACTGATTTATGTGAAATTATTCAAACTTCAAAAATAAAAGTCTATAATTTATATATTGCTCCCTGTTGTTAGTGTGATTGACAATGAATGCTTTCTCAGTGAGAATTGTTGCCAGTGTTGTGGTCGCTTATTTTCAGACGTGTGTTTTGGGGTTTTTTTTTAGTGAATTTTGGACAGGAGACTAACTGTCTGGCCAATATGTATGTTGTAATGCAGACTGAAGAGTTTTGGGAAAAAGTGGCTTCAGTATTGACTGATGCAGAGACAATTCTACAGAGCCTTCCCTTCCTGGGGTCAGCTGAGAAGGAAAGAAATATCTGTGCACACAGTTTGCAAATCTGTGTGCACGGATTTACGCATGGCTTTTTTTCCTTAGCTGACCCCAACAAAAAGTTTTACTCAACTCAAGTAGGCTATTTGAATAAAACACCAGTGGATGAATGTACACGGGAGAAACCATTGAGCTGAAACTCCTAGAGGAGACGTGTTCACTATCTGAATAAAATACTCTTTTACAATAGCTACATCTCAGGTCTGGAATATATACAATTTTGCATTAAGAAAAGGTCACAATATCCTAGTGTAATGAACTAGTACATTGTCAACAATGTGATCAAGCTACAGTATTTCTTTGAAATATTTCTTTTTTTTTTAATTTTTTGGGGATATTTGAAAAATGTTGTACCACAATGCTGTCAACAAATCAGCCTCATAAATACAATGATCAGTGCCTAAAAGGACATGGCCAACGAAATGCAGTGTTCTGATCTCATGTATGCTAACAATAAAACTTTGTATAGAGATGATTTAAGAAAACCAGATTCACCCTGAAGTCAAATTGTGTTCATCAAGGCTGCAGATGGGCGTGACTTGACATCAAGAGTAAAATTAGTCATTGTGAAGAATAGTTCTTTAAAGTATGATTTGATAGTGTTTGGCAGTTTGATCAGTAGTAAATGTACTTTTTAGTCCACTACATTTACTTGACAGATAAACATAAAAAAAAAAAAAAAAAAAACTTAAATAAATAGTTAAATATGATGCCTTGGTAAATTAAATAGCTCCACCTTCGACTAAAGCTGCTACAAAAATGCTATTTACACATCATGGCCTTAGTAACACTGGCATGAGCACTTGCACGTCTATTATTAATTTAAGATTTTTACTGACATTTTGAATGCATGAGTATTTTTTTCATTGTGTTATTGCTACTTTAACTCACCTGTGTTCATTTTTTCCACCGCTGTTAATACTGTATGTTTTTTTATTGACACAATTGGAAAATAAATCAGTTAAACGTAGCAGTACAGAGAACTTAACAGTGTAACATCCATATGTACCAAGTATAGAGTGTGGAGAGAGAGGTGCTAGTTCGCCTCCTGAGCACTGCTGACACCCTTACTGCTCCAGGGGCGTCGTACCATTGTTGAACATGCACTACGCTGAATTGCATGTGTGTGCTGTGTGTATAAAAGTGGGGTCTGAGAAAGATTAATTTCAACTGCCAATTACATGTACCTTGTGGATTGTATGAATTGGCAAATAAAATAATAATAATCCAGCACAAGTAAACAATACAGGCGCTAGTAGCATTCACTCTATGGATATATGAAATTAGCTGGAAGACAATATAAATTGTAGTCATAGCGCAGATAATTCTTTCATTTGTAATTAAGCAACAATGACTTCCAGTGGCGGTTCTAGACCATTTTAAATGGAGGGTCCAGGGTGGGGCCACATGCGATTTTAGTGGTACCAAATGTATTAAGCACAAGTGTTATATACCACCAACCCTCCATAGGTTTGGATCTATAAAAGACAAATGATACACATATAACAATGATCACAAGAATAGTCATTCAGTCTTAAACTACATTTTATTTATCACTGCACATGAATAATACCCCCTCTTTGGGGATAAAGCTGAGGTTAAAAATGTTTGAAACTATTTGTTACAGTTAGGGGCACTGGCCACCCATCTAGTCTTGTATTGCCAGACCTATCTCCACAGCGCTGTATCAGGGAACGTTCCCTGAAGGTCATTAAATATTAAAAAATCTTTCGATTTCGATCTTTCGGTTCCCTGAGGTTATTTTAAAAAAAAAACTTTAGAGAAGCTTCAGGGAACTAGGCTATATATATATATATCCTTAATTTATTGATGCTTCGTTCTATGATTGGTACATCTGTCCCTCTTTAAAGTGTAGTTAAAGCAACTGATGAGAACAAGACAACAATGGAACTATGGAACATGATTGATTTAGGGCTTAATGGAGTAGTTAGTTACCTGTGCATTAGAGCTAAGGGTGTGTGGTGGCGGTGGTGCTAGAGTGGGTGTGTGGATGAGGGGACCAATTTGGAAAATGTCCCCCTGTCCATAATTCCCATAGACTGTATATATAATTCCTAATGCATTACAAATGTATGTCAACCATAGACAGTATAAAAAGATCATGGACGACGCGTCTCCGCAATGTAGAGGTCTTCTTATAATTGTAAAGTGTCTGTTTGGGTCTGTTAATATAATACATCAGTGGTGTCTGCGCAGTGATCGGGTGGTGGAGTCGCGGTATCGAAGTCCCGCCCATACACTACACATTGTAGTTTGGCCCATGTCCAGTCCGCTAAAAATGGAGGAGGCGGTATTTATGACCAGGCAGCCACCAAGAGGCAATCGAGATGTTTTGGCTTCACTTTTGGGGATCTGTCTGTTAAGCCACCAATCTTTGTATACAGTCTAAATAAAGGACAAATGAGGGAAACGTGGACGCTATTAGGAGACTTGGGGGGGGGGGGGAAGAAAAAAAGAATGGAGTTATGCATGTGACCTGTGGAGGGCAGCAATACGTCTTTGCCGCGTCTAATCCGCCGCAAATTTCATCAAAGGAAGAAGAAATGCGACCGGTAATCTGATTGGTCCAGACAGTTTTAGCATTTCCGCCGTCTTTGGGCTAGCGATGTTCCCTTAATACATCCATGCTAGCGATGCGATACACCCCCCCCCCCACCCCCAACCTGTGTGAAATAGATCCGCACTGTGTTCCTCAGACCAGCGACTAACGTTAGTGCTGAAGTTGGTGTCTAGACACGGCTCTTCCTTGAGACAGGAGGCAGGGTGTGAGAGAGGTAGGCTGAAACATAAACCTTGTAACTTTTCCTGTAACTCTGCAGTCTTTGTCCCAACATTCACCTCCCGGACAATGTGAACATGCTAACGGAGCCTAGCTAATGTTATCGTTAACCGATAACTTGCAACGTAACGATAGGATGAATTGGAAATAAAAAAATGTGTTTAAGTCTAAGAAATCCTTTTCTGAAAAATTACTTACTAGCTACATACTGCAGCATTTTAAGAGCAGGAGCATTGGAAATCAGAAATGTTAGCTACTTAGCATTAGCTCCCTGGGTATTGAAAAGGACCAAGAAGCTAACAACAAAAATAACGTTACACAGCGCAGTAACGTTAGCTACATTTTGAGCAAGCTACATTTGCTAATGGTACACAATTGAAGTGGTGACTGTTCAGAGGTTTGAAGGAAGCTAATAGTTGTGTTTTCTTCTTATTTATTTATGTTTTTATACATTTTGGATTAGATTGCGAAGGGAACCATGTTAATTTAGCTCAAAACTAAAACAGCATCTTTACATTCTCAGATTAATTTCATCAAATTGTACTTTATCACTAGGAAATAGCTTGTGCCCAAGTCC